>NC_053025.1:146917471-147217471 GCF_003073215.2 Triticum urartu
ATATAGCATGTTCAAACTCACAACAAACATTGATGCCCCCTTTTACATCTGATTTACAAATGCCATTATCTCGGGTTCAAATAGATGAATGCACTTCCTATGAATTCGAATCTTCGAAACCCCCTTTATGTTGAATTCGACATGTATTATATTTCGTAGCTAGCAATTTGGAATGTATCCATGCAAGTGACAAATGTATAAAGTGCTTCACACTAACAACATGGAGTGCACTAATTAATGTGTATATATGAATTGCAAAAGCATCCATTGCCTGTATTTCAAACCGCTCTCACTCTATGGATCGATAATATGAAATAAACGCATGCACATGCTAGAATTCAATTGCAGTTGAAGAAAGAGCCTACTCCTGGTACTGTATATTAGTGATAGGGGTGTGTACAAAGTACACGTGAATACCAGGCATTGTGCGTGTGTGTATATTATCGACGAACTAGCCCCCAAGCTTGTATAACAAACTAAGGGCCTAGGGTTACAAATCATATATAGTCGGCTTATCACAAGTGGGGATAGAGTCCTTCGCGACTCTGGTAGCTTCATGTTGTACGCCGAGTCCTCCAGATGGGTCTTCGTATAACACGTCTCGGTCCAACCTATATGTGGCGCAGGATGGAACCGACCCATGAGTCTTCATGTTGACCCACCACAACTAGAAATGATGTGCCCACCACACCACACACGCAATCGGCCACTAAGAAAATAAGCATATACAATAGTACAACGGTATCTAGCTCACGATACGTCTCCATATTTTGTTGATGACACTGACGGACTTTGCATTTGATGCGTGCTCCGTATTTTGTTGACGACACTTACGGTCATTGTATTTGAAGCGAAAGCATGATATGGTCACTGGACTTCAGAATAAGCTCATCACGGTCACCACATACATTTTGTCATGCTAACCAACATGTGGTTGGATGGTTAGAGGACAGTGGTTTCTCGAGCCCACCAAGGTTAAAGTCCCGGTGCTCGCATTTATCTGGTGTTAATTTCAGTATTTTCCGGCGATGTATGTTCAGTGGGAGGAGACGTTCCACTCGATTACGAGGCACCTATGGTGACTTCGTAAAATATCAAGATCATATATGCTGGCCCACTCTCTCGAAGGTGCTCATAGGGGTAGGGTTCGCGTGTGTGCGCTTATAGCGGTGAGTGCTTGCGCGTATATATGAGCCCTTACGTCTGTACCGTGTTAAACAAATACATATCACGATTATACGGTCACTGGCTCACCCGTACAACTCCGTATTTTGTTGATGACACAATCAATTGACCAGTCAAACGTTCCACGCGGCGCAACTAGTGTTGCACCATCGGGGCGCGTAACCATGGGGCCCACCTGTCAGCCTGTATATGAAAGAAAGAAATGGTAGTTTGAGTCTGTACTGTGTTAATAAAATAGGAGTACATTTTAGGGTGATCATACGGTCACTGGCTCACCATACAGCTCCGTAATTTGTTGATAACACGATCAATTGACCAGTCAAAAGGTCCACATTCAGCAGCGCACATTACCATAGGGCCCACCTGTCAGCGCGTATATGAAGGACATAAATGGTAATAAATTAGTGGTCGGTGGGTATTCGAAGTCGTGAGACCTCTGGTTGGCAGTCACCGGCGGTTGGGGGGGGCGTTCATTGGGCGGTGGGGTGGGGATCCTCGGAGAAAAAGCTCGGTGGGGGGGGGGCTAGAGGGATGGCCGGTGCGGCAGCGGACTGGCGGTGGGGAGTGGTTTCGGGGAGGGTGGGCCGGCCGTGGGCGGCGGGGGCTGGCGGTTCGGCCAGTGGTGGCTGGCGGCTGGGGGGAGGGGGTGGAGTTTGATGATAAACTGGAGGCCCTTGATTTCGTATCCAACGGCTGGAAAATCTAATGACCAGAGATGAAAAAGTCAGTCGACTGACGTGTAGCCTCAGCCCGCACGTACACATGCACGCACGCAAGACACACACGCATGTAGGCGTGCAACACTGACACGTACACACGCACACATGCTGGCGTGCAACACTGACACGTACACATGCACTCACGAACACGCGCACGTACACACCCATGCGTGCAACACTGAAACGTACCCTTGCACGCACGCAACACTCGCACGCCTGCATGCACACAACACACGACGCAAGACACACATTCAACCTATACGTGCATGCACCCTTTGTTAAGGACATGGATTATTACGGGTATTAATCAATCTTATCTATGATAAGCAGAACATTGATGTTTGCAGCGGTCTTTATGAATCACAACGTATCGAACGGGCTATCAACATAGTAGGCTTATCTACATGAAAAAGATAACGTCACACTCAATGAACAATCATCGGTTTATGAAATGCCCGCTTCTGACCGCCGTGGCCCACCAAAGGTTCCTCTGCTGTGCGCTGCCTGTGTTGGGTCACTGACATGCATGCCATGCACCCAAAGAGCCCACATGTCAGTGGAAGAACGGCGCGGTGTCCTAGGTCAAAGTCGAGGGCTCCACTCGCGGCACGCCCGGCTGAACACGCCTCCGTGCCGCATTCAAACGCCTCCGTGAAACCCGCCCATGTGGAAGCCGAGAAACCCACTCTGGACACACGTCCGTTCATGACCGGGCCGCTCCCCTATCTCCTCCAGCATTTTGTCCACTCTTACAATGGCTTACGAAGAGTAGTTATTCTGCATCCAAGGCGGCTGGGTAGCCCGCCGGATACGAGCTATGCAGCTCGCTGATCCACCTCCCTCCCCTCGCCCGACAGAGCCAGTTGCCGCCCCAAGCCGTGGAATTTTGCCATGTGTTGTTTTCATGGACTAGCAAGATGCCCGTGCATTGGACGGAACATCAAGATGCATTTTTTACAAACTCCCGCATGCATGCAAGGGATAATTAATGTCCTCCTTTGCTAGTACCACGAGGCAAACACCATTAATATTGCATCGATTAGTGTTAGTGGCCTTGTATATCTGCAAATTTTAATTTTGATAGTGGCCCCTTGTATATAAAAATGGAGGGAGAAAGATGAGAGATAAGGTGAGGAGGAGTGGGGCGTGGTGGTGACTGGTGGTCGGACTGGGCGGAGGCATGGGGATGGACGGCACATTATGTCTAGGTTTGTATCTCTCTCACACACACCCACGTAGGTGGGGGACGTGCACGAAGAGAAGAGGTGCATGCACGGCGCACGTACTCCCGTCTCTTTCCCAACCACACCCGCGCGGGTACACGGTGGAGCTCATTGATGTACGAAAAAGGCAGCCCATGTGGTAATTTGGCACGTGTACTGGTTGTCCACTTGGTGGAGGGAGGATCATCTACCACGGGTGAACAAACAAATTGCGACTTGACATGTTATGTTAAATTAAAAAAAGAGGCAAACCATGTGGGGCCTACCTTAGAGGCAAGGCTCTATACACTGGAGTACTTTTGATGTGTCCCATCAACTCGCAGAACATGGAGAAGCTTGCTTAGTACACCATCTCCCCCGCCCACTGGCACGGTGGCTCGCAGGATGAGGTGAAGCTTGCTTACTAGTACGCCTTACGCCCGCTCCCTCGCCCACGCACGCGGTGGCTCGCAGCACGAGGAGAAAATTTTACTACTCCCTCCATTTACTCCTCGTCCCTACTACGTACTTTGGTTAGTACTCCCTCCATTTACTTATACAAGGCCACTATAAAAAAATACATTTTGCATCTATACAAGGCCACAAATAGTAATCGAGACAAAAGTTACTACTCCCTCCTTTCCAGTTTATGGCTCAATTTCAAAATCTCTCCAACCAAGGTAGACGGTGAGTGGTCGAATTAATTTCGTATTTTGCACAAGTAATTGGTACGCTTATTTTTCTCATGAAGTTATGTTTACCGAGGCATTAATTAGAATGAATGGATAAATGACCACTAAATTTCCATGAACTTGTACATGCATTAGTTAGTTTCCTCTTGACACTGCTTGCGTCGGGTGATCTAACGCACCTCGAAATCCAACATGTAATGGTACTACTACTAGTATAGTAGAATTGAGACTTATCAAGCGGAAAAACGAATGTTTTTTAGATGAGCCCTATAAACCCTAGTGGGTACGTACTCCGTAAAAACAGATTTTTCCAAAACTAAGTCGCTCCCTTTCATGAATTCTGTAGTATACTCCTCCGTCGATGCTCCCTTTCATGAATTCTGTACTTCCTGTCACCGACATGTGGGACATATAGCAACCGGGTCGACGTGTCAAGCACCAAATAACAGTGCAGAACAGCAGGGGGGACGCACCCCACTCGTACCGGCCCAGTAGTAGTAATGAGCAATGAGACGTCAAATCACAATGCCGCACTTTCCCAGACGGATGAAGCAACCATTATTTCACACTTCGGTTCAGCATCATCTCAAACCATGTACTAGTATTACTTCTGCCTCAAGAGGGACACGCGCATCGCCTTGGTACATCATGACACGTGGGACCGCATGACAGGCCATGCTCCCCCGCCGATCGCTCGGTAAAATCACCTCATTTTTACTATACTTCGTCCGTATCAGTTTACTACATGGCATGCACGTCGTTCTAGGTTGAGAATTTAACTGGCTATATATGTGATGAACAGTACTCTAGCCTTTTAAAAAATGTATACTTTTATATAATAGTACTATTGATGGATTGCGCCATGGAGCAAAAATTGAAATTAAAAAAAAGCTGGTACATATAGAGAGCGTTCATCACCAAATTATGCATATAGTACTATTAAAAAGGCTAGTCACAATAATGGTGTCCAGCACAACCCACCCCTCAAATAAAACTAAGAGGGTGCTTGGATACGTTTTAGTCCCATGACTAAAAGTAGTGAAACTAAAACATGCTAGCCTCACCCATGCTTGGATCCAAATACTAAAAAGGCTAAAATCAAGTTAATGAGCATTTATTATCCTCCAAACCCTCCAATCCAGAACTCGCCTGTGTTAAAGGAGAGGAGTTAAATGAGTAGAGAGAGGACTAATCCACATTTTAGTAGGGGTACCCCTGACTAAAATTTTTTAGTCTCAAGACTAGTTTTAGCCCCTCTTTAGTCAGGGGTGCTTGGAACTTTAGCCTCTTAAAGAGACTATTTTTAGTCAGACTAAAATAAGTCCCTTGGATCCAAGCACCCTCTAAGCATCCTGGAATTCTTTGACAAAACTAAGCACCCTGAAATTCTTTGACAACTAAACTGCTGGCTATATGATGTTGGCCATATATATTGTACGTATATAATGTGAAGAAACGAGTGGTAGTACTATACCAACTAAAAGATGAAATATAAGAAATACTAGTATGTACGTACTAAAGAGTTAAAGTAACGAGAAGAAACATAACATAATTCTACTGGGGGCTCAGCACAACACACCCCTCAAATTAAATTAAGCACACCTGAAATTAAACTTTGCAACTATTCCGGTAGACACTTCATTAGAACCACCATGAGCAACGACACTGCCACCTTACTCGGAGTCCTCGTCCTTGTCCCTCTTCCTCTTGGGCGATACTTCTTTGCTTGAACCGCACACTTGGCTGTTGCTCTTCATCCAACCCTTGTAGATATTGAAGCAAAGGTATCCATCCATTGCAGCGTAGTGGATGTGGTCTATATCTAGTACATTTCGCTGCCATGCATGATGATGAAACGTGTAATGAGGTTTCTCCAGTTTACCGTACGAAGGATGAACCATGGCTCCTGCTAGGGTCAGCATTGAACGCTGACGAGAGGACACCATCCGATTCTTCTGGAGGTCGAAGGTGTTGCCTACAACGAGGCCTATCCGACGCAGGACTTCTTTGTCGTTACCAAAGTCTACAGTAACGAATTTCACTGTTTTGTCCTTAAGGAAGTTCTTAAAATCCTGGCACTCAACGTCGGCATGGCATATGTGGTAGACCAAGCAAACGTTATGTACGCAAACCTGGATCACGACGGGCTTCTTCCTCTCTTCGTCCTTTAGATCCGTCTCTCGTCCCAGGCTGTGGTGTACTCAACATCTAGCCCAGCGACCCACTCATCATCTGAGTTTTCAAACATGCGGCTGAAGCGAGAAAGGCATCCTTTCACCGTCCCGGAAGAACGGGTGTAGATGACGTCGAACTCATTGCCGGTGATGGTTCTAACCTTGTACTCACCGCCGATCGTGGAGATTTGGGATGCCATGGATTTGGGAGGAGGGTTAGGATTAGTGGAACTGCCGTAATGTGAATGGACGGGACGAGTAGGAGCGAACTGTCATAGTATTGGTGGACGTGCGGGGACGAGTAGGAGCGAACTGTCAGCGTGTGAATGGCAGGGTAGTGGCTTTCCATTCTCCCATGATACGGGCTTCCGAGGGCCCTTGGATTTGAGATCGAACGGTTGCATGGCGTGATTCTAGACCTATGGGTGAATATCCTATCCTGGAGGGTTATTCTACAAATTTTCAGCAACTTAGCATGCGACCGTTTGATCTCAGATCCAAGGGTTGCCAGCAGCCCGTATGATGGTCGGGCCTACCACGACCGTCGTGTCGCTCGCGCGATCGCGCCCTTGGAGATTTAACACGGTGCGTTAGGCTATCTGATGTTGGCATGTCATACATAGTCATCACTTAGTCACTCATACTACAACAAGGTTGGCTATAAGTGTATTTTTTTACTCCTCTCTATCTCTTTCTTCGTACTCAAGGAAGAAACGGTGCTAAGCGCGTGTATTTATTGCATTGGCCAAGGAGTGACCTCTTCCAATGAAATGGTGTTGCTAAGTTTGCTTCATTTAATTAGCTATATAGACTCAAAATTGTCTTTTCACCTAGGTACACGCGCTTAGCACCGTTTCTTCCTTGGGTCACCAAACTAGTCTCTCTCTTCTTGATTAACTTGCCACATCAGACTTTATGCCTATGTGGCAAGCTTAAGCACCTGTAGGAGCAAGTAAAAGTAAGTACAATAGTGCACTTTACATGGCATTTTTGCATATGTGGAGGAAAGAGAGGCAAGGAAAAAGTGGAGAAGTGGGCTCTCATGCAAGAGCCAGCCTCTACTACATGGTGGAGCATTGGGAGAGGCACCTGTATGGAGGTGGTCAGGAATCTGGGAGACCAACGCCGGTCGTAGCGCCGCAGTTAAAATGATAATGGCAAGTCAAATCACGGGGCCCCACCTGTCCAGCAGTAACTCGCTGTCAAATCACACAGCCCTACGTTTGCAGCAGCCTACTCCCTCGTCTTCTCGCGTCTCTGTCAAATCGACTAGGCGGAACTGCCCCGCCGCCTACCGCGCAGGAAAAGCCCCGCCCTCGACTTTTAAATACAACTACATCCGCTTAAGAATCCAATGATATACTTTTTGTGACATAGTAACTCATATTTTGTTAGTCAAATGGATGACCTAGAACTACGTGCAGGCCCTATAAACCGAGACGCCTAAAAATAAAAAACCGAGATGGAGAGGGTAGTTCAGCACGTATCTTTTTAGATCAATATTGTCGGGATTCACCAAGGAGCAAAACCAAGTGGTTGGCTGCTCCTGTCGTGTTGGTGTAGCAACTCAAGCAGGGTCAGTCCGCACACGAAATGGCGACACACTTAACAGGACCCCTTTGGCCGACATGTGGCTCATCCACCGTCTTGTTCCACGTGCGATGCACCAAATTACAGTTCAGAGCAGCGGTTGGAATTGGAGGCACCCCGGTCGTAGCGCCGCAGTAGTAGAAAATGAGCGACGAGGGGTCAAATCACAAAGCCCCACCTTTCCCGCATTAAGCTGGATGGACAAAGCAACCATCATTTCACTCTAGGGTGCAAGAGCATAAATAAAAGAGAAAACAATGATGTGTGCGGCAGCTACCTAGGGCACCCTAGGGTAGGGGTCTCCACTATAGATCCTTTTTTTTGAAAGCGCCTCCACTACAAATTGGCTTCTCCCTCGTCCTCTTGAAGAAAACCGATGATGAGTGCGGCGTTAGGGTTTGTAGGAGTACTACGGCGTGCGGGGCCATGTCGTAGTAAACGGGTTCGAACTGACGCCTTAAATATGTGTGGGCCGCATGGTTTTACGGGAACGAGGCAACATTTTGGGTTGGGCGACCAATGGAGATATAGTACGTACAAAAAATTGTGGACGTAGGTTCGACCGAAAGGCAATGATGCATGGGCCCTGCATTTTGATATACCCGGGGCCGCATGAAATTTGCTACTCTACTCAAAACTAGTAAGGTACACATGTATTGAACGCATGAGATTTCGAAACCAAATTATGAATAAATACACACTATAGGATATAAAGCTTTGAGTCATATATGCATGATGTAGATGTTCGTTTAGTTCTTATAGTTCATCTCATTCAAAATCAATAAGTTTTATAAAAATGTTAAGATTCATGGGGTTGTGCATTGTACTCCCTCCTTTCCAAAATAGATGACCCAACTTTGCACTAACTTTGTACAAAGTTAGTGCAAAGTTGGGTCATCTATTTTGGAACGGAGGGAGTAAATCATAAAGTAAAAAACAAATAATGGCAATTCATTTAGAAAAATAAATAATCAATTATGATACAGAAGATTCTACAACAAAGGAGAAGTGCTTGTGTTTTTGAGGTTTGTGCATTATGCTTAAGTTCAACCATGGAGTCTTCTAAATTGTACATGTGGCAGATCTGGTGGAATGTTGATGATATCCAATGGCCAGTAGTGCTCGGATTTGCCTATCTCTGCATTGTCGGGTTAGCTTCATCCAACGACCATCTTTCAAAGTTATTGGCACACTATATAGTTCTTGTGCCATAGTTGCATGTTTAGGAAAAAGCTACTAGTTGGTTGTACTATCTATTTAGGAATAGAAGATGTATACATGGAAGTTGTAGGGAAATAGATGACATGGAGCATCTCAATTCCTATGAGTAGGGATTGGAAAAGAGATGTCATTTGGTTCACATCATAGGAACTTTTCTATTGAATATAGAGATGACATTTTTCTCAATTCCTATGAGGAGGGATTTAGAAAAGAGATGTAATTTGGTTCATATCATAGGAACTTTTCTATTGAATATACGATAATGTTTATTTTCCTTTGAAATTAAGGGAGTATAGGAATCCATTCATATGAACCAAGTGGCTCTAAAGCTATAGAAATGATATCATGTTTATTTCCTTTGAAATGTGGAGTATATGAATCTATTCCTATGAACCAATTGGCTCTAAAGGAAAAAATCCTGTAAAAATCATATCATATAGAGTTCCTATGATATTCCTCGACACTAAAGGATGCTTGAAATTGCTGCGGGTGATACGATGGTCTTTCTTTGTAGAATCCTCACCCAACTTTATAGTTACCTCTCGAAGATGAATGAAATGATATATACATGGTATTCTACATGTGCAATTTGGTACATGAAAACTCGGTAAAAGTTTGCGAGGTTCGAATTTTCAATAAAGCTATATGCACTGCATTTCGGAACGGAGGGAGCATACGGCAGTTACTAACACTCACGTGGAAGATTTGTGTGTAGGAGGAGTGGCTGTTCTGTTAAATGACATGGCAAAACTGACACTGTTGGATGCCCATCTAACGGTACTTATGGCGTTCGTCAGGAAAAGGCTTGTGGCGAACATTTGTCGGATAATGATTTACGGACACATGCATTGCATTGATACGTGCCCCCCCTCTCTCACGCACATGCACCCTCATGAGTCACGACTCTCCCAAGTCCTCTGGCAGACTGGCACGTCGCACCCACCGTCTATCTGCAGGAAGACGTCACGCACATATGTGCTCTTCACACCCTACCCTCAGAACTTCTAAAAAACAAAAGACGGCGCGCACATTTTATTTTAGCTCACATGTCACACACTTGTACTATTACTCTTGCGGCGAACGTTCTTTGGGCATAGTATATTGTACTCTCACGAAGAGAAGCGGTGCACGCACACACTAGTTCTCTCACACCCACTTGCGGGTACACGTAGGAGCACATTTTTTTGAAGCTGGTACAACAAAATCACTCCACTATATATAAAAGCAGGAGCCTTAGCGCTTGCTTTACTAGGGTTCCTCTCATTCACTCTGTCATGCTCTCCAGATCTAAGCAACACATAGGTGGCCACACTCTCTCTCAGCTCACGGCTGGTCACAAATCCGACCGGACAACCTCGATCAGGGCAGGGGTGTAGGTGCATCGTTCATGCTGTCATCGGCGGCGAGGGAGGAGACCAACAGCTGCCTGCGCGTCCCGATCGGCGGCCGTGTCGTTCTCTCCGAGAGAGCGCCGGCTCGGGAGGGCCTCCGACCCCTTCTTCCTCCCTACGGTATTGTGGCCAAGATGCGGCCTCCCGAAGCCATCTTTGCGACATGCCGACGACCCTCAGGTATATATTCCTTCGAAACCTGCCTTGCTCTACCGCCCCAGCTCCCTTCGTGTGGATCCTTTTCTACTTTCGTCCGCTGTTCCAAAGCCACCTAGACTTCTACTAAGGCACATGCTTTGCACGTATGTTCTGTATGATAGATACTCATATACCTTCTTTTTAGAGAGAGAAATGGGTACTCGTATCTTGAGTAGATATCATAGTGTGTTTGTTTGCATGATCTAAGGACTATTCTGAAATAAGAAGCAAATCGCTTGCACAAATCAAACTGAGTTCCAAGTAAGAATTTGATTACAAGATAAAATTTGTAGTTTTATTATATGCTGTTTCCTGGGTTCCACTGATGTATAGTTACAGAGTTGTTTGACGGTTTACATGCATGTTTATGGACTATTTTGTGCAACTAAATAAGTCATTTAGGTCTGACAGACACTCATGTCCTGTATTATCTTGAGGTATAGCTTATGTATGACTGAAATAAAATATTACACTTTTTCTGCGAATAATAAAAATATTACATTTCTCGATGAAGCAGAATAAAACTTTAGCTAGCATCAGCCATGCAATGTTATGTTATGTGAACAGTGTAAACTTTGCAGTATAGCGGCATCTAAAAAATCCATTTTTACAGTAATCTAAAAAAATAAGTTAGTAGTAGAGTGTTTATTTCCCAGGTGACAACCGGGAACCAAAATGTGCTAGCTATTTGCCAACTTGTCGTACTTGCATGTGAGGAGGTGGCAGCAGTTTCTAGACATTTCTCAACTTCAGTAGGTGCAATCCAGATTCAACGGGGGCTTCTTTATTTGTTTACTTGGAGAGCAGAGTCGGCCATGTGCACAAGGAGCGAGAGTGAATCCGGCAGCTCTTAGCCGTCAGATCATGTCATCCTTTGTTTGATGGACGGCAGTGATATGCATGAGAGGGGAAATGAACGGTGGATTTTGAGCCAATGCTTGTTTGGGCGGGAGAACCGAAGATGGAGTGGTAAATCCAATTTCAAAACTGCCGCATTATAGTAGTAGTAGTAGATTAGAAGTAAAGCTATTTCATACAGCCGAATCAAAGCGTTGGTTCAAACAGGGAAGAAAGTGGGAAAGCTGTAGCATGAATCTAGGACTTGGTTCTAAGAGGAAATGGGGGAAAGTAGTAATATCTGTCACTGTTTAAATAACCGTATATCTTATTTGCGCAAACGGGGATGTCTGTCTCCATATCGTTTCGGGATGTCTGTCTCCGTATCGTTTCTATCCGCGCAATCAAAAGCACACACCTCAGTTTTAGTACAACTGCGCAAAATGAGATGGCTATCCCTCGCTGCCGTCGTCTAACCTCCCGTCTTCAAGGTAGCCCTACATTGGTAGTAACTAAGGTAGAATGACCAATGCAATCTAAAAGAAGCTGATTCGTACGTTTTACTTCCTGATTGCAGTGCAGGGACGAGCAAAAACAACTGCATCCTAGTCTGGAATGCACTTTCTACCAGTTCATCCATGGACCAAGGACTAGCTGGCACGGCTGCACGGCGGTTTTTTGGACAGGTGCGCGGACAAGAGGCATTGTGGTCTGCTTTTTTCTGCAAATAGCGATGCTTAAATTTAGTGGAATGCACAAGCATTTCAGCTGGTCAGTACACTGCATGGCTCAGTTCAGCATTCCAGCTGATACCACAATTATAATTGGTTATTCTGGAATGAGAGAACCTAACCCTGAATGGTGGCAACAAGAAAAAACCAGAGTGAACTCCAGGAAATTTAAGCCTGCCGGGAGGCCCTTTGCTCAGAGAGAGGCCTTGCTTGTTTTTTCCTGATTTGTAAAGCTTCTCACAATTTTGTCTTTTGCTGTGAACTAGTATATGTTTGTTATGTTCTATGAATCATTGAGATGTATAAAATTGCTTAACTTATGCTTTTCAAGTTTTTTATGAAGACGAGTTTAATGTGAGTGTTCCACATGAGCGCTGGACTAGCGTGTGAATGTTTGGAATTTATTACATTATGGCCTCAATTAACTGCATGAACCACTATAACAAGATACATAGTTGCTTATATGTCAGACGGCAGATTGTTGATTGTTAGCTGGTCGATAGCCTAGTGTTGAAGCGAGCTGAGCCAATGTGTCGTGTTTTGCACAACTGCTTACAAGTGGGGTAGCACCAACAGTGTTTACAAGTACTTATGTATACGTTGGCACACGGTTCTCGAACGAGTGCTATATTTCATCAAAACACACACTGCTCGTATGATAAACCGTGACAACTTATGTCTTACCATGCCATATTCATGAAAAACTAGTGAGGACGCATCTGTTTTGGCAACAATTACGATGGTTCTCACATGATTCACGGGCACACAAAAGTAGCAGCAATTCCCATAGACGGATTCAAACAGAGTACTAGCCCCAGAGGGGTCGATAACAGGCAAGGTTCGGATAATTAGACACAATCCAAACTACTATTAAACACTAGCTGGGGCAACTATTTCATGCCTCGATCTAATTTGGGCTGGACACAAGACGGACCTTGCCATGAACATCATCGAGGATGTCCCGCAGCAGCTCAATCCTGTGAACCTTCATGTAGACAACCTTGTGGCCTTGCCACTGATAAAATTGTTTGTGGAGGTATGCCAGCTCATCTTCCTGCGTAACCTTGACAAGAACAATATTCCTCACAAACGAAGGAGTAGCTTTGAACTTCTTGTGCTTCAGTACACCTTGGACAACACGCCTGACAACAGTGAGGCTGGAATGCAACTCTTCATTGGTATAACTGCAAATGGCTTCCAGGATCCAATAGCCTAAGAACTCTGTTTTCCCAGTGCGTATATTCAGGTCGTCCGCCTCATAGCGAGTGACATGTACAACCACACAATCCTTGTCCGCATAAGGGCTCTAATTGAAACAGAAACAAATTCTGAATTACTTTTCAGTATAAGAAACACAAGTTATTTAAACCACTACGTATACCATGGCATCGAAGCTAATAAAATTTTGCATTATTAATCACCACATACTTCCTTTTCTAAAAAAAATCACCACATACTTACATGAAAAACCACAATCAAGATCGGCAAAGAAGGAAATCACCTTGGGCAGCTCAGCGGGGGGGGGGGGGGGGCACATCCTCGAAGGGGGAAAACTGCTCCTGCAGTGCCACGGGGGCTGTAACCTCAAACGAGGCATTGACCATCTCAGTATCTGGGGTCGCCTCGGTGCTTGCCTCCATCTTCTTGGAGCTCTCTGTCTCGTGGGGATCAGCCTCCCGCGTCTGCTCCAATATCGGCAGATCTTTGCCTGGTTCTCCTTGGTCCATCATGAAACTGGCGAATACTAGGAGTCCACTGAAAGGAAAACACAATCACAATGACAATGAAACAAAAAAGAGAGTGAGGATCGGTTACTGCTTTGCAAAAGTTCTTTTTTTTCTCTGAACGAAAATATACCAACATCACGGATCCGCTTACCTCCCCTTTGTTCAGAGAGAAGAACAGTGGGAGATGCAAGTGTTGCCTTTCTTGAAGACGGTGAGGGAGAAGGGGATTCAGCAAAGTGAAATGATGGTTGCTTCGTCCGTCAAACTTAGACTGCGGGGAGGTGGAGTTTTGTGATACGATGGCTCGTTACTGCCGCGCTACGACCGGGGTGACTCTCCGCCTGCATACTGCCTTCTAATTTGGTGGATGGCATTTGGGCCCGCACGCTACATGTCCCGCATGTCGGTGAACAAAAGTATAACGACATTCAGTAGAGGGAGACGTTTCAATGACCTAGGAGGAGCCAGAAGCGGTAGAGTGTCTCCATTGTACTAGTAGTAATTGTTTTTCTGGGTAGCTATAGAGTGTCCCACTGTACTAGTAGTAATTGTTTCTCGGGTCCCAATACAAAACAGCCCATCCACACTAGTAAATAGTGAAATCAATTCAAAAACCTGGGTGCTCTTCTTCCTCCTTGCTCCCACCCACCTCACGTCAGCTCGCTCCACTCGTACCCCCAAATTCCTCACCTCACTCCTACAGAAAACCCCAGCTCCCCTTCTTCCTCACTCCTACAGAAAACCCCCAGCTTCCCTTCTTCTTCGCTTGCACTACAACTAGGCTTGTCATTCGTTACTCTGCTCAAATCCGTGAGCGCGACGCGACGCCCTCGAGGAAAATGGAGTCGGATGACCCCAACCCCAAGAAGATGAGGCTCCCACCAGCGGCGACGCCTGTTGTAGATCCCGCACCCGGCAGCGCGGGGAGAAGCGGCAACCCCGCCCCCACCGGATCCCAGGAACCCGTAGAATCTCGGGTGGACCGCATCAACGATCTCCCGGATGCCATCCTTGGGGAGATCATCTCGCTTCTCCCCACCAAGGATTGCTGCCGCACCCAAGTCCTCTCAATTCGGTGGCGCCCTCTATGGCGCGCCGTTCCCCTTAATCTCGACTGTCGTCAGCTATCTCTCTTCAATGATTTTGAAATCCCCAGAGCCATCATCTCCTCCCACCAGGGCTCCGTTCAAAGCCTCTACATCCCGTCATGCTACCTGAGCAAGCATACCATGCCCTGCACGGTGGACGCCTGGCTGGAATCCCCTGAATTCACAGAACTACAGCTGCTTGAGTTCTACTATTCCCCTAGAAATCACATACCACATACCGAACACCATGAACTTGTGCCCTCAGCACCGATATCCATCTCGGGGTTTTCGTTCTCTCTCCACACCGCCACCTTTGCGCAGTGCTACCTACCAGACAATCTAGTACTAAACCTTCGACTCCCATTTTGTCAAGAAACTTGCACTTGTGCGGGTTCGTATATCGGAGGCCTCATTGCACATCATCATCCACTCCAGTTGCCCTGCGCTGGAGTGCTTGGTGCTTGTTTTCACAGTTAGAATCGGTTGTCTCCAAATAAAGTCGCCTAACCTTGTAAGAATTGGAATTTCTTTTGACGGAAGGCAGGTCATCATCCAAGATGCCCTTTCACTTCAAAGGTTGATCTGTTCTAGTTATTCACCGTTGCAAATAACTGTCCTCTCTGCGCCTAAACTGGAGACCTTGGGTGTAATACATGATCTCTGTGCTCATTTCAATATGGTGTTTGGCTCCACAGTTCTCCAGGTACTTTATATTATCATCTACACTTATAACCATAAGCTGCATTTTAAATTTCTGCGCATAATTTATATATCATCTTGGAGTACACATTTTGTACTAATATTATGTTCTATGCTTAATGAAGAGTTTCTCCATGGATGGCCTATCAATGGTGCTGAATTCTGTCAAGATCTTATATATCCAAATGATAGTTTTGATCTGAACAAGATTATTGGCTTGCTGCAATGCTTTCCATGTCTGGAGAAGTTGTATATAAAGGTGATAATTTCACGCACATTGGAAGCCCGCATATAGTGTACTAGAATTAACCGTTCAGTTGTTGCTCTTTCGACACTCTTCTTTTAGACCTTAACTATTTTCAATCTTCATGTCTATTTAGGCAACAAGACGGGGTAAGAAAGTTATAACCAATCGATGGATTCGTAAGCATCGGGATTTTCCCACTTATCATCAGATTCGATTGAAGACAATAACGCTAGAACGATATGTAGCTAACCGTGCAAACACAAGATTTGTCACATCCTTCCTGCTGAATGCGAGGTTACTATTGTCCATCAGGCTTAAGTTTATCAACAACATGGTTTTGACGGATGGGTACGTCGAAGAGCAAAAGAGGAGTTTCAGGTGGGAAAAAGAGCTTCTGAACGTGTCGGGCTTCTATTTACAACATATTGTGGTCATAATCCAGTAAATTTTACGACCCAGGATGTTCATTCTATGGACCTGACCGATCCATTTGACTGTGACTGCCGAAAACAGTGCTGGAGTTAGATGTTGTTGCCCTTTTCAATCTGGTTTTTTTGTAAACCTGATGAACAATTAACCCTCGTGCTTTTGTACAGTTTGTAAGCTGGAGTTAGATGTTCCTACCCTTTTCAACTCGGCTGTGACTGTTATATTTTCTTTGAAACAAGGCAAATGGCTTGCCATTCGGTTAATTTAGAGTGAAATATTGTAACAAATCCAAACCAAGGGAAATAACATCACTCTCGCCGGCTGCTTGAGCTCGCTGTGCATTACAGAAGCAAAGTGATTAGCCCCCACCAGCACCCACAAACTTATTTCGAACTAGCACATCAAATGGGCTGTAAATTTTCATAGGAAAGGCTGCATGACCGTGACAGATTTGGATTCTGACATTTGGGACCTGCGAGGAAATAGCCTATCCAAGGTGGTGTCGACTTACTAGCCAGTCAACAAACGATTCTGCCTACCAGCCGTTGGATTGACATCCAACATCTGTTGTGTATCTTCTATCTCTTGTCTTCTTCTTCCTCCAATCGCCCAAACCAAACCAACACGTCAGCTCCACCTGCTCCCGCCTCCCATGGCTGGCTGACCCTCCGTCGCCCTACCGTACATACCCTCCAACGTTGGCCAGTCCCTCCCTCTATTCCCCCACACGTCCTGTTATTCTCCAGCGACGCCAGCCCCAACACGCACCCGCGCCCGAACCAGTCAACCCTCGTACTCCCCTCCGCCTACGACTGGACCGGCGCATCTTCAACGGCTCCTGTTCGTTCCGTCCGAGGCCTCGCCGCCGTCCTCCGCCTTGCGCCCTTGGTTCGCTCGCTGTGCGTGGTGCGCTGCCCTCTTGCGTTGTCAACGTCGTCAACAACCGAGAGGAACAAGGAGATGACTGTACGTGGAGAGGATGACAGTAGGGACCCACCAGCGTCACGGTAGTACGGAAGCAAGTGCCTCTATAGTAGAAGCCCAAAAATATGGTTCCTCCTAATGGTTGGACATCTGGGGCTCACGCCATTGTCAACGTAGTCAATAAACGAGAGAATTACACTACGAGCGGCTAACACTAGGGACCCAGCAAGTCATGCAGTTTTTTTTGAGGAACAAGCAGTTGTTATTTATACTAGTTTTAGCAACGGATCAGGGTAACAACGGGGCTGTGCGGGGGCTATGGCCCGTCTAGCCGGGGTTTTATTTATGTTTACCACATCATGATCCCAGTTGTGTTTTTTTCTTGCTGAAAATGGCTAGCCCACTTCTATTTTTTAAAGAAATACCCAAACAGGGCCTACTTGCTTTATCGGCCCTACTGGGCTGCAAATCTTTCAAGACGAGGAGAGTTTCATTCGGTTTGCCTAGAAATGGGCTGTACATTTTTAAAACACATCAAACCGGGAATTAGTTTCAATTTTTTTCATTACAAGATCTTAAATTCCATTGATTTTTATGCATGGACAATTATTTGGATTCTATATTTATATAAATTATTTTTCAAAATAGTTTGAATGTGAATCGATATTTCTGGATTAAAAACAGTTGACCGCACCGAAATATGCAAAATTTCGTATACTTTTTAACCGTGGCCACTATATGGGGTGTGATGCTAACAAAGAGAAGATGGGCTCCAAAAAAATTCTTAAGAATTAGCAAATGGGCTGTACATTATTAGAAATAATGGCAGATGGGTTGTATGCTGTTTTCCACAGATTTGAGGCTGACTTGTGTGCCTACTACAGGTTGACGCGTATGCTTTCATAAAAAAAGGTTGACGCACATGCAACGCCCTGTCAACTTACTCAACACATGAGAGCAGTGACTGTTGGATGTCCATCCAACGGCTGTCGTGCTTGTTCAATCTCTACTCTTCATGCTCAAGCCGCTCAAACAAGCACAGGCGGGACTGCCTGCTCCCTCCTCCCGCGGCCGGCTATGCAACGTCCCACCTTTGGGGATGAAACGATATCCATTGCCTCTTATTGCTTTCAATTTTTTTCTCGTGTCAACATAGAACAACATGAGTGTTGTGTGAATTTTTGTGATTTTTTGGGGTTCGTTTGGACATTTTTATGCATTAACTGAGTTTTCAATGCATTTATGTGCATAATTCAAATTTGAACTACATGCACATGCTCCAGTGCATATAAATTGGTTGAAAAATCAAATATGTGTCCTCAGGTGCATGCTTAGGTCCCATGCAAGAAATGGGAATGAATTTTGAACACCAGGGTACCGTTGATTGCCGGCAAAACATTGAGATGCCTGGTTTTTAAATTCTAGTAAATCCAAAACTCGTCTGAAATTCATGAAACTTGGCATGCTATCATGGAGCAGCATCAACATGCCGTCGTTCAATTTTTTTCCATTTGGGGCAAGTTTGGGTATATGCTTCTCACAAACCGGAGCTTCTCACAACAAGCATGATGGTTTTCCGTAGGGAACGTCCCACCTTTGGGGATGAAACGATATCCATTGCCTCTTATTGCTTTCATTTTTTTTCTCGTGTCAACATAGTACAACAGGAGTGTTGTGTGATTTTTTGTGATTTTTCGGGGTTCGTTTGGCCATTTTTATGCATTATCTGAGTTTTCAATGCATTTATGTGCACAATTCAAATTTGAACTACATGCACATGCTCTAGTGCATATAAATTGGTTGCAAAATCAAATTTGTGTCCTTGGGTGCATGCTTAGGTCCCATGCAAGAAATGGGCATGAATTACGAACACCAGGGCACCGTTGATTGCCGGCAAAACATTGAGATGCCTGATTTTTAAATTCTAGTAAATCCAAAATCCTGTTAACCATTCACGTGACACCACGTGTCTTGGTTTTAATGGTTGTAGGAGGTGCCGTGTGGACAGCTGCTTGACCTTGACTGAATGGGAGGCGTGCGAGCACCGTCCGGTGCACAGGCTGACCGACAGGCATGCGAGTTATCCTCGAGTGCGCAGGCTCACTGGGAAGCGAGCCCTTTGATTTCCATGGCTGCCCGCCTTGCTCGCGTCCTCTCCATTAATGGCGCCCAATTCGTGGTTTAATTCACCTTTTAAATATAAAACACTCATCACAAATGTTTTAGTTAGAACACCCGTATGCAAACCGACAGCTTCCCCAGGAAGCCAAGAGAAAATGTGTCGAGCAGGATTTCTGCAGCTCTTGATCGCAAACGATTTAGATAGAACACCCGTATGCAAAGTGAGAGCGGTGCAGGATTTGTGCATCCCTTCAACGCAAACGGTTGTTCTGGATGACCCGTGTGCAACCACGTACAAACAATTTGGTAAGATCTGCGTCTGTCATATTGGGTATGTTGCCTTTTGTCAAACTGGAAAGATTTACATTTGTTGATCTAGTAATGTTGCCATTTGTCAATCCTTGTAACACTGCGATTTGTCAAAATATGCAGCTGGAAATCATTAGCACTATGTAATTTTTGCAACTACAATTCAGTAATTAAGCATAGATTTCATTCATAGATTAAGCAGTCGTTCTTAATTTATACAAACAGTTCAACTCGACACCTGAACCGACCAAACTTCTCCCCAATTGTTGCCAGCCACATACTAAAATAGCTAGTTCAACTATATATACTAGCTAATTTTAAGTACATTGTACAGTTCGGCCACACATCTATAATCAGATGAACTGAACAAAATAGCCCCTAAATACTACTACTACCATGGACGGGCTTTGTGCTACTTCCGACAGCCTCTCCTCTTCCGAGCGTGCTCAGTAAGAGGCAGAGGAGGAGGAGGAGCCTACCGACGAGCTGGACAAATGCAATACGGTGCCTGCCGCTGCTGCACATTCAGCAACGCTCGCCAGCTCAAACGCCCACTGCCGCTCCCTCTCGAAACAGCCGGATTGCTCGTAGATCTCCTGATTCCTCGCCTTTGTGTCGGCGTGTGCTGCTGCCATGGCTGCGGTAAGGCTCTTTGCCTGCTCAACGAGGCGCTCCTCCTCCTCCCATAGGAACTCGATGTAGCACGCAAGGTGCTGACGCACGTGCGAGCCTCCACCTCCGCCCCCTCCTTCGGGCGGCTGTGGCGAAGCTGGTGATGATCCCGGCGGTCGACGGTGGGCTGGCGGCCACGGCAGCCGACGATGGGGTGGCAGCCACGACCACCACCACCCGCCTTCAAGCCGCGGTGGCGGAGCGGGTGATGGCCACAGTGGCCGACAGTGGGGTGGCGGCCACGACGGCCACCTCCTGCCTTCGGGCCGTGGCGGCAGAGCGGGAGATGGCCCTGGCTTTCGAGGGTGGTGTGGCGGCAACGGAGGCCAGCAACAGCTGCCGACAGGCAGTGGCGGCGGAGCATGTGGTGGGTGTTCCGCGCACACCCAACAGGGACGCCACACGCACTACACTACGCCCGGGACTGCGCCGCCGCCGCGGTGTAGCCTCCCAGTTGGAGCTGTCCTCTGATGACGGTGGAGTGGCTGAGCGACGACGACAGACCGGTGCCATTGGCGATTGTGGGAGAAGCAGACAAGATAAGCTATAGGGAGGGAGGGGAAAATGCGACGCAGGACTCACCGGCCGTGAGGGTTTTTATAGCAGGCCGGTAAGCATTGTGATTTTGGGGGATTTCACCGAGTCGGGCGGGAAGCTTGCACGGGAACCTGCGAGGTTGCGTGGGAACGGGCTCACCGACGATTCATTGGCGCCACCGTTTGGCCAAAAGTACGCCCCCCGGTGCGCGGCGCAAGCTTGCGCTGTAAGCCGTCTGCGGCAGCGGGGTGACAAGACGTGCGAGAGGAGGACGAGAGGACACGTACACATATAGTTAATAAAAAAACGTTTGCGATTTAATTACCTACTATACCCCCATCCTGGTTTCTAAGTAGGATTTAACTAATAAAATACGAATGCATGTCGCCATAGATTATATAGTTGGAGTCGTATTTGAACATAGTTTCCGGCTATACAATTTTTGTAACATGCATTAACACTTTTTTGGTTAAATTTAAGGTTATACACCAGCAAGCGTTTGCCCGCAACACACACGGCTTATTCCATCACAAATAGCTCTGATGGATCAACTGCCTGCCACGTATGGCACATGCAACTCTAATCTGATTCGTGCTTGATGTCTCCGACATCGCTCGCACAGTTCATCTTGTTTGCCACGTATCACTGTGACATCCTCTGCTCGCGTCCCTCGGCAAGCTTTGCTCGCCGTTAGGCGGCGCAACATGCTGTGCTCACCGTTAGGCACCGCGGCGCGCTCTGTCGCGTCCGTTGGCGCGCTCGGCTTGTGGACATCTTTTCCTTGAGGCGACCGCGGAGCGCTCTGCTCGTGTCCCTCCGCGCGCGCTCTGCCAGCGGTTGGGCGTGCGCACGATCACGTCAGGGCCCCCATATGCATGCAGTTGCGCCGCACGCGTTACCACGTGATGCAGTTACGTGCGGCACGATGGAGTTATGCACTGCAAATTATAACTGCCATCAGGGCCTGCCGATATTCCTCGCCGTCCGACTTCCCCTTTAATTCCCGCGGCCATTATAACCTTAGTCTCTTCAACCTTTCGATCGCGCCCCACAACACAACTAGGACACCCACGACGACACATAGAGATGGGATGTCTGGTGGCGCTCCAATGGAGTTCGGCGAGAATAGAGTGGAGACCCACATGAGGGAGATGGATCTCTCGGTGGTGTACACCATCAACCCGGCCATGGTGGACGACTACATCAACAACGTTGAGCAGTTGCTTGCTGGAGACAAGTACAAGGTGGTCGGCATCGACCTCCAGTAAACCGCCAGTCGTCCCGGCATAGATTAGAAGGTTGTCATCGCTCAGTTGTGCGTGCGCCATCATGTCTTCATCTGCCACTACAACATGGCCACAGAGCCTTGCGACCATTTCACCAGGTTTGTGAACAGCACCGACTACAAGTTTGCCATGGTGGATACCAAAGACGATGTAAAAGCGCTTAGTGTTACGGGCTTGGACTGCAAGAACCTTGTCGAAATCCATGACCACTACAGGGTCTGGGGCAGCACGAAGCAGGACTCCCTGGTCGAACTCGCCTCTGCCATCATCGACCCCTACTACGAAAAGATGAAGCAGGATGCCTAGAGAACAAGTCCCGTATCCTGGCACAAGGCCTGAATGCGGCAACTGGATGAACCTCACCTCAGGTTCACAGCCAAGAGCATGTGCACATGCTACGAGATGCACAGGTGGATCATTGACATGAGGAAGTGCCTCGTTACCCAAATCGACGAGCCTGGATCGAGCCACAAGAAGAGAAAGCATCACATGAAGTAGATGATGATCAGATGATCGTTTATGCTAGTTAATCATGCATGTAATATATAGTTTACTTTATTGGTGTGTGTGGAAATGTCATGTGTGTAGTAGCCACCTATGTAATTATGCATGTAATAGTTTACTTTGGTGTGTGCAAATGTCATGGTTGTAGTAGCCACCTATGTAAGTGGATGTTTAATTTGGTTATGCAAGCATGTCCTTAGAAGTGTGTGTGTGTGTGTGTGTGTGTGTGTGTGTGTGTTGTTGTTCTGTATGCAATCCCATCGGACAACATACACGTATTATTAGCAGCAACCGTCTGTGTTATTATTGGTCTTCACACACATTTCTGATTATAGACCCGTTTGCAGCGTATCACACATATCTTGTTAAGTTGAACAATTTCTGTTCTCATGTTTCAACGCAAACAGTTCATCCAAGTGAACCGCATGCCGTATATCGCACACACCTTTGATCTAGCTGACCGTTTCTTTTGGGTTGCCTAATCATAAATGGTTCATCTGAGTGAACTGTATGCTGTGTATCGCACACGCCTTCATCTCGCTGCCCGTTTCTTTTGTTCCTCCTCATCCCAAACAGTTCATTAAACTGAACCGTATGCCCTTCATCGCACATGCAACTAAAACCTGAACTGTGTTAGATGCATCCATCATCGCAAAAGTTTTACACATTTCTGACGGTTTTCATACAGCACAGTTTGCGATTATTGCATCACACACAGTTTCTCAAAGGGTCTCTGATCGTAGTGTCGCGTTAGCAGCATCCTGCAGTAGTGATTGCCTGTTTCTCTTCACATAGAAAACCACCATTTGTAGAATGCTATTTTGTTTCACTTATATTTGTTAGAGCATGGGCATATCTTTTGTAGAAAGAATTAAACTCTCTCGCTTCACTTATATCTATTTAGAGAGATGACAGGAATTGGTCATTCACATGGTTAGTCATAAAATCCTACATAAAACTTGTAGATGACTGAATATGATATATTTGATTCCTTGCAATAGTTTTGCGATATCAAGATGGTGATATATGAGTCATGCTAGTGGGTAGTTATGGATTGTAGAAATACTTGTGTTGAAGTTTGTTATTCCCGTAGCATGCACGTATGGTGAACCGTTATGTAACGAAGTTGGAGCATGAGGTATTTATTGATTGTCTTCCTTATGAGTGGCGGTCGGGGATGAGCGATGGTATTTTCCTACCAATCTATCCCCCTAGGAGCATGCCCGTTGAGGGAGTCCTGGATTAGGGGGTCCTCGGACTGCTGGACTATATCCTTTGGCCGGACTGTTGGACTATGAAGATACAAGATTGAAGACTTCGTCCCGTGTCCGGGTGGGACTCTCCTTTGTGTGGAAGACAAGCTTGGCAATTAGGATATGTAGATCTCCTCCCTTGTAACCGACTCTGTGTAACCCTAGCCCCCTCCGGTGTCTATATAAACCGGAGGGTTTAGTCCGTAGGACAGCAACGATCATAATCATAGGCTAGCTTCTAGGGTTTAGCCTCTATGATCTCGTGGTAGATCAACTCTTGTAATACTCATATCATCAAGATCAATCAAGCAGGAAGTAGGGCATTACCTCCATCGAGAGGGCCCGAACATGGGTAAACATTGTGTCCCCCGCCTCCTGTTACCATTCGCCTTAGACGCACAGTTCGGGACCCCCTAACCGAGATCCGCCGGTTTTGACACCGACATTGGTGCTTTAATTGAGAGTTCCACTGTGTCGTCACCATAAGGCTTGATGGCTCCTTCGATCATCGGTAACAATGCGATTCAGGGTGATCTTCGTATTCGGTGGCTTCCACTGCGGGCCAACTCGCTTGGCCATCTGGAGTAGATCGAGAGCTACGCCCCTGGCCGTTAGGTCAGGTTTGGAAACTTAAACTATACTGCCGACATCCGCGGATACTTGATCTTCGACGGATTCAAGCCCGTGTCAGGTGCGCCGCACAGCCACGATGAGGATGACTTAGCTCTGCCGCCGGACAGTGTTCGGGAGATCACACCTGTGGCAACTCCGGCCCTTGATCCGGAGCAGATTGCGCCGTCCGAGGATGGGTGGATGGACCCCGCCACGGAGGCCGCACACTCAGTGGCGATAGAGCCGAATACTGACTTCACCCCTACGAGACCTGTGTTGCCGGATCCTTGGATTCGTCCCCAGCCATGGGCTCCGAACCGCATGCGTCCGTGCCTATCGAATCTGATTGGGCGCCAATCATGGAGTTTTCCTCCGCGGATATCTTTCAGCACTCACCCTTGGGCGATGTGCTAAATTCATTAAGGTCTCTCTCCTTGTTAGGAGGCCCTTGGCCGAACTGTGTCCGGCTTGAGTGGGAAGCGGACGACGAAGAAATTCGTCCCCCACCCACCACCCACTTAATAGCCACCGTCGACAACTTATCCGACATGCTCGACTTGGGCTCTGAAGACGTCGACGGTATGGACGACGATGCAGGACAGGAACAGGAACCACCGCCCGCAGGGCGCTGGACAGCCACTTCATCACACGATATATACATGGTGGATACACCCAAAGAAAACAATGACGAGGAATGGAAGGATGCAGCGAAGGATAAACCCCTCGAGAAGCAACCAAAGCGACGACGTAGGCGCCGCTCCAAATCCCGCCTCGGCAAAAACAGCGATAACAGCGCAAGAAAGAATAATACCCCGGTTGACTCCAAAGCAAACGACGACCACATGGACCCAGCGACAGAGCAGGATGAACGAGCGAATGGCGAACATAGTACGTAGCCGCTGTCCCATCACGGCGACGCCGAGGGTAAAGCTCATCAACCTGTCTTCGGAGAGGAGAACAGTCCGGACGACGATGCACACATCATCCCGGTAAGGCACTTGGAGCAAGAGGACCTCCACGGAAGGCTTATTTCCACCACGAGGAGTCTGAAGAAGCAGAAGCAAAGGCTTAAGTCCGCGCAAAATACACTCAACAGTAGATGGAACAAAGTGCTCGACACTGAAGAAAAGTACGATGGCAACTGCCACACAAAGAGCTATCCAAAGCGCAAGCTGCTGCCTGAATTCGATGACGAGGCTTTAGAGCCTATGCAGCCGAAAAATAAAATGGCCGATCCGCCGGATCGACCACCCCGTGGCCGCGATAGGGCGGCTAACGATGTCGCACATAAGTTAGCACACGATTTACGTGAGGACTTGCACCAAAAAGCCGGTATGACCAGGTCCATCTACGGATCTAGGAAGCGCGCTTTGGCACAGAATCAAAACCGAACACTACAACCGTCAGAATGCCATGACACATCCAAATACAGGGGTGCCGCGCACCCCCTATGCTTCACCGATGAGGTTCTGGATCACGAATTTCCAGAAGGATACAAACCCGTGAACATAGAGGCATACGACGGAATGACAGACCCTGGGGTCTGGATTGAGGACTTTATCCTTCATATCCACATGGCTCGCGGAGATGATCTCCACGCCATAAAATACTTGCCCCTCAAGTTGAAAGGACCAGCTCGCCACTGGCTGAAGAGCCTCCCCGAAAACTCAATTGGAAGTTGGGAAGAGCTTGAGGATGCTTTTCGGGCAAATTTTCAAGGGACCTATGTCCGACCTCCAGATGCAGACGATTTAAGTCATATAATTCAACAGCCCGGAGAGTCAGCCCGAAAGCTTTGGAACATATTCCTCACTAAGAAGAATCAAATTGTCGACTGTCCGGACGCCTAAGCCTTAGCGGCTTTCAAACACAGTGTCCGGGACGAATGGCTCGCTAGACACCTCGGCCAGGAAAAACCGAGGACAATGGCAGCCCTAACAAACCTTATGACCCGCTTTTGCATGGGCGAAGATAGTTGGCTGGCCCGTAGCAGCACCAGCGACCCAGGCACATCCGAAGTCAGGGATGGCAATGGAAAACCACGACACAATAAAAGCAAGCGTTGAAACAATGATGATAACCCAGACAACAAGGCGGTAAACGCCGGATTCAGGGGCTCTCGACCCGGTCAATGGAAAAAGCCATTCAAAGGCAGCAGAGATGGACCGTCCAGCCTAAACAAGATTCTAGACAGATTATGTCAGATTCATGGCACCTCCGACAAACCGGCAAATCACACCAACATAGAATGCTGGGTCTTCAAGCAGGCCGGCAAGCTAAACGCCGAACACAAGGGGAGGGAGGCACCAAGTGAAGACGAGGATGAGCCTCGCCAGCAAAACACTAGGGGACAGAAAAAATTCCCACCAGAGGTCAAAACAGTGAACATGATTCACGTAACGAAGAGGAGGAGCAAACGCGCACTCCGAGATGTATGCGCCGTGGAGCCCGTCACCCCCAAGTTCAACCCTTGGTCGGCCTGCCCGATCACTTTTGATCGCAGGGATCACCCGACTAGTATCCAGCACGGAGGATCGGCTGCCTTGGTACTAGACCCAATAATTGACAGATACCATCTCACCCGAGTCCTTATGGACAACGGCAGTAGTCTTAATCTGATATATCAGGACACAATCCGCAAAATGGGGATAGACCCGACAAGAATCAGCCAAATCAATACTACCTTTAATGGAGTAATACCAGGCCCAGAGGCCCGCTGCACGGGCTCTCTAGTACTAGAGGTTGTATTTGGTTCTCCCAACAACTTCCGAAGTGAAAAGTTAACCTTCGATATCGCTCCATTCCGAAGCGGCTATCAAGCACTACTCGGAAGAACGGCCTTCGCTCGTTTTAATGCAATACCGCATTACGCTTATCTTAAGCTTAAGATGCCCGGTCCACGTGGCATCATCATAGTTAGCGGAAACACAAAGCGTTCCTTACGTGCGGAAGAATGTGTGGCGGCTTTAGCAGCCGAACACTGAACGACCTCTCCAACCAGAATAAATGATCGGTCGTCAAGACCGCGGACACGGCTAGATGAGTCCGGCACACCACTAGCTGTAACAGCTCAGATAAACCTAAGACTGGGTCGATGGATATACCCCCATAGGTGGTACTAGGGGCTTCCCACATGTAAAAAGGACTACAGTTCGGCTTGACCTTATTTAGATTGAATTTTAATGGTTTATTAAGAATAACCAATTTTTCGCACGAAAACTTTCACTTGGGCTTTTCTCTCTTACAGATGATCATCGTGCTACACCCTTCCAGGATACGGCACAACGGAGACACATGCGCAGACGTGCAGCAGGGCCTCGTTCAAAGGTTTCTTTTTAGATTAAGACCCTGTGTAAACCTTTTTTACTGTCTCTTGTTGCTTCACACCCTCCGGATACTCAACATAACCAAGAGGGATGCTGGCATTATCGGCATTTTGTCACGTCAGACTAATGCACGCACCTGGAAATTTAGGGCTTATTATCGAGGGCATTACTCAGCCCAGTATACATTGTAAAGACCATATACCTTAGGGAGGGTTCGGTGTCACGAGTTTTTCCTTATATGCATCAGCTCCGAATCATGTCTTTGATCAATAGTTGGGTTTGCCCGGCTCCCGTGTTTTGCTACCTTACGTTCCGCTCTATTGGCTAAGGTGGCGCCGGGAGAACTACTGCGATTGTGCCCTGGTTCATCTGGATGAGCACCTCAGTAGAGAAAGCCGAAAACTGACTGTCATGATAAAGTGCGAGACTGGTCAACCACTCGAGGACTCAGCAGAGTCTTCGCGATTCCTCCGCATTAACGAAGGACCGGTTTCCCGGTCATGTATGTATGCGCACCGTATTCGGATTAGCGCGGAAGTACCAGGGGCTATATAGTAGCCCCACTGTCAAACTCCTATGGCTAAGTGAAAGTGTTAAAGCAATATAGTCCGATTGCCTTATTCGCCGCGCTATCACGTCCTTAATGGACCAAGACGTTGGATCAAGTGTGAATACGCGCTTTTCCGAACACCCCCGCATTATATGCGTGGGGGCTGAAGCCGACGACTGCAAACTTTCAGGTTATATACATACATAAAAGGGCCGCATAGGAGGCATCATCATACTTTCAAGCAAAAGTGTAAACATAGCCTTTATAATCCAAATAGCATTGTTTTTACAATTGGGATACATGTCACTCGAACATGATACTCCTCGAGCATTGAGCCTCTATTAAACGAGCGCCTTCTAGGACTTCTTCAAAATAGTGCTCGGCCCAGACCTGGCCTACGGCCGGACCCCGGGTTGCAATAGCGGTGGCATCCATCTCTGCCCAGTATGTCTTAAGATGGGCAAGAGCCATCCGTGCACCCTCTATGCACGCCGACCTCTTTACAACGTCGATATGCGGCACAACACCAAGGAATCGTTGCACTAAACCAAAATAATTATTCGGCCTTGGTCCTTCCGGCCAAAGATGATCCACGACAGACCTCATGGCAAGTCCAGACAACCTATGGAGCTTAGCCCACTCGGCCATTTGCTCATTTAACAGCAGCGGACGCATTGGAGCACTAAACTGCGACCAGAACAACTTTTCCACTTCGTGATCTTTTTGATCTTTGAAAAGAACAGTCGCATCAGCAGCACTTGTTGCCAAGTCCAAGTACGCGTCTGCAACACTCCATAATTGATCCAGAGGGGCATACTTCAAATCTCCAAACTTCGTCCGCAACAAAAAGGGCTTCCCAGCCGTGATATCTCCGGCATGACGAAGCTCCTCCTTCGCCGCTCTGATTTTAGAGCGGGTTTCCTTGGCTGCTACCATGGCTTTCTTCAGGTCCGCCGTTTTCTCTTGGCTTTCCTTTTCAAGAAGCTCATACCGGGCGGCGGCATCCTTCAGCTCAACGGCCATCTTGGCTATTTTATCTTCACTCTGGCGATGAGCAGCCCGTTCGGCTCTTAACACTTCGGCCGCCTTTAGGGCGGCCGCATCACTTCTCCTGGCTTGTTCCTTCGCTCGGGCAAGTGATGACCCAGAAGTATAGGGGATCTATCTTAGTCCTTTCGATAAGTAAGAGTGTTGAACCCAACGAGGAGCAGAAGGAAATGATAAGCGGTTTCCAGCAAGGTATTCTCTGCAAGTACTGAAATAAGTGGTAATAGATAGTTTTGTGATAGGATAATTTGTAACGAGCAACAAGTAACAAAAGTAAATAAAGTGCAGCAAGGTGGCCCAATCCTTTTTGTAGCAAAGGACAAGCCTGGACAAACTCTTATACAGAGAAAAGCGCTCCCGAGGACACATGGGAATATCGTTCAAGCTAGTTTTCATCACGCTCATATGATTTGCGCTCGGTACTTTGATAATTTGGTATGTGGGTGGACCGGTGCTTTGGTACTGCCCTTACTTGGACAAGCATCCCACTTATGATTAACCTCTATTGCAAGTATCCGCAACTACAACAAAATTATTAAGGTAAACCTAACCATAACATGAAACATATGGATCCAAATCAGCCCCTTACGAAGCAACGCATAAACTAGAGTTTAAGTTTCTGTCACTCTAGTAACCCATCATCTACTTATTACTCCCCAATGCCTTCCTCTAGGCCCAAACAATGGTGAAGTGTCATGTAGTCGACGTTCACATAACACCACTAGAGGAGAGACAACATACATCTCATCAAAATATCGAACGAATACCAAATTCACATGACTACTAATAGCAAGACTTCTCCCATATCCTCAGGAAAAAAGTAACTAGTCACAAAGAATAAAAATGTTCATAATCAGAGGGGGTACTAATATGCATATAGGATCTGAACATATGATCTTCCACCAATTAAACCAACTAGCATCAACTACAAGGAGTAATTAACACTACTAGCAACCGACTAGCACCAATCCCGGACTTGGAGACAAGAATTAGATACAAGAGATGAACTAGGGTTTTGAGAGGAGATGGTGCTGATGAAGATGTTGATGGAGATTGCCCTCTCCCGATGAGAGGAGCGTTGGTGATGACTATGGCGATGATTTCCCCCTTCGGGAGGGAAGTTTCCCCGACAGAATAGCTCCGCCAGAGCCATAGATTGGTTCCGCCAAGGTTCCGCCTCATGGCGGCGGAGTGTCGTCCGAGAAGATGGCTTATGATTTTTTCCCATCGAAAGACTTCATATAGCAAAAGATGGCCACCGGAGGGCCACCAGGGGGCCCACGAGGTAGGGGGCGCGCCCAAGGGGGTAGGGCGCGCCCCCACCCTTGTGGGCAGGGTGTGGCCCCCTGGTGAATTTCTTCCACTGAGTATTTTTTATATATTCTGAAAACGTCTTCCGTGAAGTTTCAGGACTTTTGGAGCTGTGCAGAATAGGTCTCTAATATTTTCTCCTTTTCCAGCCCAGAATCCCAGCTGTCGGCATTCTCCCTCTTTATGTAAACCTTGTAAAATAAGAGAGAATAGGCATAAGTATTGTGACATAATGTGTAATAACATCCCATAATGCAATAAATATCGATATAAAAGCATGATGCAAAATGGACGTATCAACTCCCCCAAGCTTAGACCTAGCTTGTCCTCAAGCGAAAAGCCGAAATCGAAAAATATGTCCACATGTTTAGAGATAGAGGTGTCGATAAAAATAAAATACGGACATGAGGACATCATGGTCATTTTTAGAACAACAACTTATATAATTCTTTTCATATGATTTCTTATGCTAGAGTGATAATTCAATCATAATTTCAAGTATGAGTCGTAAACTTCATTGAAAACTAGCAAACTATAATCTCAGTCATTGGAGAAATTGTAATTTATCATAACATAGGTAAGAGTCAATATATAAGAGCTTTTCAGCAAGTCCACATACTCACGCAATACTTATGGGTATGGAGTTTTAATCGAACACAGAGAAAGATAGGGGCTTATAGTTTTGCCTCCCAACGTTTTACCTCAAGGGTAATGTCAACACTAATAGTTCATGAAAACTCACATCCAATTAGCCATATATACCAGGATCTTTCCAACATACTGTGCTTGCCAAAGGATAAAATGTAAAAAGGAAGGGTGAAGATCACCATGACTCTTATGCAATGTAGGAGATAAAAGTAAAAGATAAGCCCTTCACAGAGGGAAGTAGAGGTTATCATGCGCTTTTATAGTTGGATGCACAAAATCTTAATGCGAAACAACGTCACTTTATATTGCCACTTGTAATATGGACCTTTATTATGCAGTCTATCGCTTTTATTTCTTCCATATCACACGATCGTATAAAGCTTATTTCTCCCACACTAATAAGTCATACATATTTAGAGAGCAATTTTTATTGCTTGCACCGATGACAACTTACTTAGAGGATCTTACTCAATCCATAGGTAGGTATAGTGGACTCTGATGGAAAAAACTGGTTTAAGGGTATTTGGAAGCACAAGTAGTATCTCTACTTGGTGCGATGAATTTGGCTAGCACGAGGGGGAAAGGCAAGCTCAACCATGTTGGATGATCCATCACAATATAATTTATCTCGGATGTAAGAAAACATAACCCATTATGTTGTCTTCCTTGTCCAACGTCAACTCTTTTAGCATGTCATATTTTAATGAGTGCTCACAATCATAAAAGATGTCCAAGATAGTATATCTATATGTGAAGACCTCTCATTCTTTATTACTTCCTATTAATTGCAACGATGACGAAAACTATGTTTGTCAACCCTCAACAACTTTTATTCATCATACTTTTTCTATGTGAGCTCATTACTCTCCATAAGACTCACATGATCTCTTTGTTTCTTTTTATTTCTTTCTGTTTTCTTTTATTCACTTAAGATCATGGCAAAATAATCAAGCCCTTGACTGAATACAAATCTTTATTATATAGCTCACGAACTCGATTACATAGAAGAATTATAAAGCAAAACTCACGACTAGATCATACTAAGAACTTTTATTCTACTAGATCAAGATATTACCAAAAGGATCGAACTAAGAAAAATGGTAAAGATAAAAGTGATGGTGATACGATACCGGGGCACTCCCCCAAGCTTGGCAGTTGCCAAGGGGAGTGCCCATACCCATGTGGCTATGTCTCATTTGTTGGTGAAGAAGGTGGAGTTGTTGATGATGGATAGTCGCACATTGAGCGTAGGAGGTCTTCTAACTTGCGGATAATGCCCTTGAGTGCGATGATATGCTCCTTCAACAAAATATTTTCACGTGTGAGATACTTATTTTGTATACGAGCTAACTCAATCATCATGAAAGCTTCGATCTCTGTTGGGGTAAGAAGATTGTGATCAAGTTGAAGGGTGTCTTCTGTTGCCGGAACTTGGTCCTCCATAGCATTCTTGATCCTTTCATCCTTTTTGATCTCCATGGGTTCTTCTCTCTTCAGCTCTATCTTCATTAGCCAAGCATCGTTGCCCTCATGGTTGGAGGAGGAGGGAGACGACATAATGCCTGGCCTTGACAACCCTGACAGAAATGAACTCGAAACAAAGATAGGAGATTTTTGCATGATACGGGAGTCAAAACCTCCGGGAGATTATATAATTAATTTTTACCGACCAAAATACGTGTCGTGTACGAAAATGGAATCCAGAGAGCACACGAGGTGCCCACGAGGTAGGGGGGGCGCGCCCAGGAGGGTAGGGCGCGCCCTCCACCCTCGTGGAGCCCTCGTGTCCTTCCCGTACTACTACTTATTTTTCTATTTTTCTAAATATTCCAAAACGGATAAATATTGTCTTAAAACTGTTTTGGAGTCGGTTTACTTACCGTACCACATACCTATTCCTTTTCGGAGTCTGAAACATTCTGGAAAGTGTCCCTTATGTATTCCTCTAGGGTTACGGTTTCAATAACATTGGTTTCAACATTTATGGGATTACCTGAGATATAATGTTTGATTCTTTGACTATTCACCACCTTCGGATTTGTGCCTTCGAAGTTGTTGATTTTTATGGCACCGGAACGATAGACCTCCTCGATAACGTAAGGGCCTTCCCATTTAGAGAGAAGTTTTCCTGCAAAAAATCTTAAACGAGAGCTGTATAGCAATACATAATCACCTACATTAAACTCACGCTTTTGTATCCTTTTATCATGCCATCTTTTAACTTTTTCTTTAAACAACTTGGCATTTTCATAGGCTTGGGTTCTCCATTCATCAAGTGAGCTAATATCAAATAACCTCTTCTCACCGACAAGTTTGAAATCATAATTGAGTTCTTTAATAGCCCAATATGCCTTGTGTTCTAGTTCGAGAGGTAAGTGACATGCTTTTCCATAAACCATTTTATACGGAGACATACCCATATGACTTTTATATGCAATTCTATAGGACCATAATGCATCATCATGTTTCTTGGACCAATTCTTTCTAGATCTATTAACAGTCTTTTGCAAAATTAATTTGAGCTCTCTATTACTCAATTCTACTTGACCACTAGACTGAGGATGATACGGAGATGCAATTCTATGATTAACATCATATTTAGCAAGCATTTTACGGAAAGCACCATGAATAAAATGTGAACCACCATCAGTCATTAAGTATCTAGGGACTCTAAATCTTGGAAAAATAACTTCTTTAAGCATTTTTAATAGAAGTGTTATGATCAGAACTACTAGTTGGAATAGCTTCTACCCACTTAGTAACGTAATCAACAACAACTAAAATATGTGTATATCCATTAGATGAAGGAAAGGGTCCCATATAGTCAAAGCCCCAAACATTAAATGGTTCAATGACAAGTGAATAATTCATAGGCATTTCTTGACGTCTACTAATATTACCAATTCTTTGACATTCATCACAAGATAAGACAAACTTACGGGCATCCTTGAAGAGAGTAGGCCAATAAAAACCCGATTGCAATACCTTATGTGCAGTTCTATCTCCAGCATGGTGTCCTCCATAAGCTTCAGAGTGACACTTGCGTAGGATCTGTTCCTGTTCATGCTCAGGTACACAACGTCTAATAACACCATCTACTCCTTCTTTATAAAGATGTGGGTCATCCCAAAAGTAATGCCTCAAATCATAGAAGAACTTTTTCTTTTGCTGGTATGTGAAACTAGGTGGTATAAACTTAGCAGCAATGTAATTAGCATAATAAGCATACCATGGAGCAGTATGAGAAGCATTTATGACATTTAATTGTTCACCGGGAAAGCTATCATCAATAGGAAGTGGGTCATCAAGCACATTTTCTAACCTAGACAAGTTGTCTGCAACGGGGTTCTCAGCTCCCTTTCTATCAATAATATGCAAATCAAATTCTTGTAGCAAGAGAACCCATCTAATAAGTCTAGGTTTAGCATCTTTCGTTTCCATAAGATATTTAATAGCAGCATGATCAGTGTGAATAGTTACTTTAGAATCAACAATATAAGGTCTGAACTTATCACAAGCAAATACAACCACTAAGAATTCCTTTTCAGTAGTAGCATAATTTATTTGAGCATTGTCTATGGTTTTACTACCATATTGAATAACGTTTAATTTTTTATCAACTCTTTGTCCTAGAACAGCACCTACAGCATAATCACTAGCATCACACATAATTTCAAAGGGTAAATTCCAATCAGGTGGCTGAACAATAGGTGCAGAGATCAATGCTTTCTTAAGTATTTCAAATGCTTCTACACAATCATCATAAAAAACAAATGGTATATCTTTTTGTAATAAATTAGTCAGAGGCCGAGAAATTTTTGAGAAGTCCTTAATGAACCTCCTATAAAATCCGGCATGACCAAGGAAACTTCTTATACCTTTGATGTCCTTGGGACATGGCATCTTTTCAATAGCGCCAACCTTGGCTTTATCAACTTCAATACCTCTTTCAGAAACTTTGTGCCCCAAGACAATACCTTCATTAACCATAAAGTGGCACTTTTCCCAATTCAAGACAAGATTAGTTTCTTCACATCTCTGCAAAACTCGATCAAGGTTGCTCAAGCAATCATCAAAAGAAGATCCATAGACGGAAAAATAGTCCATGAAAACCTCACAAATCTTTTCACAAAAGTCAGAGAATATAGCCATCATGCATCTTTGAAAGGTAGCAGGTGCATTACATAGACCAAAACACATACGTCTATAAGCAAAAGTACCAAAAGGGCATGTAAAAGTGGTCTTTGATTGATCTTTGGCTGACACAGGTATTTGGGAGAAACCAGAATATCCATCTAGAAAGAAAAAATGTGTATGTTTGGATAATCTTTCTAGCATTTGATCGATAAAAGGTAAGGGGTAATGATCCTTTTTAGTTGCCTTATTTAATTTACGGAAATCAATTACCATCCTATAACCTGTAATAATTCTTTGAGGAATCAATTCATCCTTATCATTAGGAACGATAGTAATACCTCCCTTCTTAGGGACACACTAGACAGGACTTACCCACTGAATATCAGCAACGGGATAGATTATACCCGCCTCAAGGAGCTCTAGTATTTCCTTTCTTACCACTTTTTTCATTTTAGGATTCAACCGTCGTTGTTGATCATGAACTGTTTTAGCATCTTCTTCCAAATTTATTTTATGTTGACATAGAGTGGGACTAATGCCCTTAAGATCATCAAATGTATACCCAATAGCAGCACTGTGCTTCTTCAGAGTTTTCAATAATCTCTCTTCCTCATGCTCTGGAAGGTTAGCACTAATAATAACAGGATATATCTTTTTCTCATCAAGATAAGTATATTTAAGAGTATCAGGTAATGGTTTAAGCTCAAACACGGGATCACCCTTGGGTGGAGGAGGATCCCCTAGGATTTCAACAGGTAAATTGTGTTTCAAAATAGGTTCCTGTTTAAAGAATACTTCATCTATTTCCCTTCTTTCATTCATAAACTGTCGGATTTCGGGTTCCGGCAGACCCTTGAGGTTCGAACACTGGGGTGAGCGCGGAGATCTCTCCCCTACCGATCTACGTCCAATCTCCTCGCATGATCTCAGCTGGAAACAACGAACAACACAAGGGACATGAGGTTTATACTGGTTCGGGCCACCGCTGTGGTGTAATACCCTACTCCAGTGTGTGGTGTGTTGGATTGCCTCAGGGGCTGATGATGAATAGTACAAGGGAAGAACAACCTCGAGAGAGGTGTTCTTGAGCTGGTGCGATGAACTGCTTGGGTGAGTTCAGTCGCCTCTCTCTCTGCTAGGGCTCTGTCAGATCTCTAGAAGTCTCTCTTTTTTCCTCTCCCTTTTAGATCTCTCGATCGATCCTCCTCTACTTTGTGGTGGCTAGCTCTATTTATAGAGGCCCTGGGCCTCTCCCCAAATAATGAGCGGGAAGGGCGCCAACAATTGGCCATTTTGAAGGGGAACATCTATTACAAGTTATCCTGACAAAAGGTGGTCTTCGGCTGCCAAAAGTACTGGTGATGACGCCGTCTTGGGCTCCGCGGTGACCTCCATCCTGCCGCTCTGCTAGTCTTGGTCTCGTTGCACTGGAATGGCAACCTTTGCCCGATGCCTTGGCCTGTGCTTGCCCCCTTTGCACCGAAGGGGAAACAAGGACACTGCGCAGGCCGGCGCCAGCCTGGCACCCGCCTGGTCTCGATCGTCATGGCTTGCGTCACGTGCTCCTCGCGAGGTACCCCTGTCTTGATCTCTCCGCCTCCTCACGAGCCTGCCTGATGAGGCTGCCTCTGAGGAAGCTTTCTGTCCTCCGCCCCGTGAGGCTTGGCCCCTCGCGAGGGTCTTGAGCTTGAGCTGATGAAGATGGGCCGCGCTGGGCCCCCACTTGAGCCACGCCGCAGGCAGGCAAGTCTGGGGACCCCCGTTCCCAGAACGCCGGCAGTAGCCCCCGGGCCCAAGGCGCACCTGGGCTTGGCCTAGCAGGGAAGCGAAGGGGCAAGCGTGAAGCACCGCGGGCCCAAAAAGCCTGCGGCCTCGGGCGCCGCGTGGCGATTAATTGGACATGGGCGTCTGCGCTTCCCCACGACGCGTTGTTGTGTGCCCGGCTAAGCGGACCTGCAGTTGCACACAGTTGTTCCTCCTTTCCGCTGCTCGCTTGCCTCCTACCTTTCCTTCTTCTTCGAGCTCCAGCTTCCACTGCCAATCCGGCTCGAGTTCTTCCTCCTCTTCACCGCCATGGCGCCAATGAAGAAAGGAAGGGGAAAGAAGCCCGCGCCTTCGCCTCGCACACCTCCGGTGGTGGCCCCCGCCGTTGCTCGGTCGATCATACTCAATCTAGAAGCTTTGAACAAGGTCCGCTCCGCCCTTGCCATGATCTTCAATGAGTGTGGCAGAACCACAGTCTGGCCTACGTCCCATGCCTCCCTTGATAGGATCATCAAGGAGCTCCGATTCTTCGCCGATGCCCTATGGGCGGGTCTGGTTCCCCCCTTTTCTGCCTTCTTCAATGCGGTGCTCTCCCATTATCAGATCCGCATGATGCACCTTGGGCCGGAGTCCATTACTCTTCTGGCTGTCTTCGCTTTTGTTTGCGAGGCGATGATAGGCATTCCTCCTTTCATTGCCCTGCTGCGCCACTTCTTTTCCTTGCGCCTGAGCAACCCCACTCAGTGCTCAGGGTGTGTGAGCTTCTTCGCCGTGCCAGAGACGACCGCTTCAGGGATTGACTTCGGCCTTCCTTCTCCTGAGGCCAGGTTCAGAGAGCGGTGGCTGTACATGGACGTCGGTGTGCCCAACCCTTTGCTCTCGCACCCGACCTCGCCCGCTGTTCCCAACCCAGGCTGGGATCATGAGGTGCTCGCGAGCCCCCGGCTCGCCTTCATCTGGTGCCGCTTTCAGAGTTTGAGGGCGCTCAATGTGTCAGCGCCCAAGGTGGTGAAGGAGTTCCTCCAATGTCGCATTGCTTCTCTCCAGCGCCACTCTCGCCGGATGTGGGATTTGCGGGGCATAGAGACTGCATGCGGCTTCAGGAGGAGGACTTGGCGCCTGAAGTGCTGCGGACGGTGCTCAGGGTCTTGACTGGCGATCCTTCCCCAGGCAGCCTTCTGTTGCTCCCCTTAGGAGCCGAATACTCCGGACTTTGGGTGGCCGAAGGGTTACCTTCCGGCCTTGGCGGATCAGGAGAAATCCTCTGTGACGACACCTCGGGGTCATCCGCCTCATGAGGCGGGGAGACAGGGGGAGGCGTTTCACTCTCCATCATCTCCGGAAGAAGATCCCCCAAAGACGAACTCTGTCGAGAAGGGCTACGATCCGAACTACAAGACATACGTCTCGGTTATTGTCCTCGGAGATGAAGTAGGATATATTTACCAAAAGTACTGTGGTCCACTTACAACTCGGTGGAGGACTGATCCCCTTGCGGGCACTGTGCGGTAAGGATTCCCTCTGGGGCAGGGGCCCCTGGCGAAGGTTTCTTCCCTTGTTTGGAAACCCTCGTTTCCAAGTCTTCAGAGGCGGTCATCTTCTTTCCTTGGGGAGAGGGAATTTTAGATTCTCCTCCCCAGTGATCCTCCCTCGCGGAGACACTAATTCCCCCGGTTTGGATGAGTAATGCGTGAGGCCCGCTTTAGGCTTCTTTATTCCTCCCTTTATCTTCCCCTGATGGCACTTGATAAGGTGCGAGCTCAAGCATCCTGGCTAGTACAGGATCCGGTGAGCCTTCGGGAAGGGGGCCGAACACCTGATCATCTTCGCCTTTCTTATCCAGTCCTGGCCAAGAGCAATTTTTTCAAAATGATGTTATGACAAATGAAAATATGGCGTGTTCGGCTGCAGAATTACTTACGTGGGTATCTGGATGATTATAGTTTAGACCCGCATCCTCGGTGGTGTCCGGACACTTTATTCGTGATCCGAAGAACAATCCATACATCCCTTCGAGCATCACACTGAAGAATTGCTGAATAGTTCGCGGTCCTTCTGGGTTGAACTCCCACATACGGAGAGGTCGACATTGGCATGGCAGGACCCGACGAACTAGCATGACTTGCATTACCTTGACAAGGCTGACATCTCTCTTGAGGAGATCTTGGATATGACTCTGCAATGTCGGCACGTCATTAACTAGCCCCCAGTCCAGCCCCTTGTTGACCCATGACGCCAGTTGTGGCGGGGGGGGGGGGGCAAACGGAAGGCGGGGGCAGCTGCCCACTTAGTACTTCGGGGAGCTGTGATGTAAAACCACTCCTGCTGCCATAAGTCGGACATCTCCGGGAAGGAACCCTTTGGCCATGGAGCATCGACGCCTTTACTTATTATGGCGCCTCCGCATTCTGCGTGTCGCCCATCGATCATCTTCGGCTTCACATTGAAGTTCTTAAGCCATAAGCCGAAGTGTGGGGTGATGCGGGGGAAGGCCTCACACACGACGATAAACGACGAGATGTGAAGGATGGTATCTGGAGCTAGATCATGGAAGTCAAGCCCGTAATAGAACATTAGCCCTCTAACAAAGGGATCAAGACTGAAGCCTAGCCCTCGGAGGAAGTGGGAAACAAATACGACGCTCTCGTTGGGTTCGGGAGTGGGGATGACCTGCCCTTGAGCAGGCAGCCTGTGCGAAATTTCGGCGGTCAGATACCTCGCTTCTCTTAGCTTCTTGATGTCCTCCTCTGTGACAGAAGAGGCCATCCACTGGCCTTGAAGGTTGGATCCGGACATGACTGAAGGTGCGAAGCACTTAGCCTGAGCCTTGGGTGTTGGAATTCGAGGTGGGGGAAGGGAAGGATCGAGCGCGAGAAGAAAAGGACAGGCCTTGGCCCCTTTATAAAGAGGATGAATATCAAGCGTCCTCCGCATGGCCGTTCGGAATTTGCCTAATATCGAGGAGTCATACCAGCAGGCGCGATTGGGTTACCCACACCCGTATTGATGAGAATCCCGTGATAAGGGGACATGATCTCTACTTCGACAAGACGTGCGAAGAAAACCACCTCGCAATATGTGCAGTAGCTGGTTGAGAAAAACTGTTTGAATAATGACCGAGCCATGGCGTGATGTCACGTTATGAAAAGTTGTCAGCAGATTAGATTTGTGGAAATGTTATACTCTCTACGGTGGTATGTGGAATTTGTTTTGCAGAGCCGGACACTATCCTTGTGTTTGAAATCTTCTATGGAGTATTCGGAGGAGGAACCTGCCTTGCAATGCCGAAGACAATCTGCGCGCCGGACTCATCGTTATTGAAGCCTAGTTCAGGGGCTACTGAGGGAGTCCTGGATTAGGGGGTCCTCGGATTGCTGGACTATATCCTTTGGCCGGACTGTTGGACTATGAAGATACAAGATTGAAGACTTCGTCCCGTGTTCGGGTGGGACTCTCCTTTGCATGGAAGGCAAGCTTGGCAATTCGGATATGTAGATATCCTCCCTTGTAACCGACTCTGTGTAACCCTAGCCCCCTCCGGTGTCTATATAAACCGGAGGGTTTAGTCCGTAGGACAACAACAATCATAATCATAGGCTAGCTTCTAGGGTTTAGCCTCTATGATCTTGTGGTAGATCAACTCTTGTAATACTCATATCATCAAGATCAATCAAGCAGGAAGTAGGGTATTACCTCCATCGAGAGGGCCCGAACCTAGGTAAACATTGTGTCCCCCGCCTCCTGTTACCATCCGCCTTAGACGCACAGTTCGGGACCCCCTACCCAAGATCCGCCAGTTTTGACACCGACACCCATAGTACTTTGTTTCGATGACTAATAGATTTTTTCAATAAGTATGTGAGTTCTTTATGACTAATGTTGAGTCCATGGATTATACGCAGTCTCACCCTTCAATCATTGCTAGCCTCTTCGGTACCGTGCATTGCCTTTTCTCACATTGAGAGTCGGTGCAAACTTCGCCGGTGCATCCAAACCCCGTTATATGATATGCTCTATCACACATAAGCCTCCTTATATCTTCCTCAAAACAGCCACCATACCTACCTATTATGGCATTTCCATATCCATTCCTAGATATATTGCCATGCAACTTCCATCATCTTCATTGTCATATTGCTTTGCATGATCGTAAGATAGCTAGCATGATGTTTTCATGGCTTGTCCATTTTTTTGATGTCATTGCTACGCTAGATCATTGCACATCCCGGTACACCGCCACAGGCATTCATACAAAGTCATATTTTGTTCTAGTATCGAGTTGTAATATTGAGTTGTAAGTAAATAAAAGTGTGATGATCATCATTATTAGAACATTGTCCCATGTGAGGTTATCAAAATAAAAGTGGCCAGAGAAGCCCCCCAAAAAAGAGAGAGGCCAAAGAAACCTAAAAAAAGAGAAAAAAAATAAAAAATAAATAAGAGAAAAGAGAGAAGGGGCAATGTTACTATCCTTTTACCACACTTGTGCTTCAGAGTAGCACCATGTTCTTCATATAGAGAGTCTCTTGAGTTATCTCTTTCATATACTACTGGGAATTTTCATTATAGAACTTGGCTTGTATATTCCAAGGATGGGCTTCCTCAAGTGCCCTAGGTCTTCATGAGCAAGAAAATTGGATGCACACCCACTTAGTTTCAGTTTGAGCTTTCATACACTTATAGCTCTAATGCATCTGTTGCATGGCAATCCCTACTCCTCGCATTGACATCAATTGATGGGCATCTCCATAGCTCGTTGATTAGCCGCGTCAATGTGAGACTTTCTCCTTTTTGTCTTCTCCACACAACCTCCACCATCATATTCTATTCCACCTATAGTGCTATGTCCATGGCTCACACTCATGTATTGCATGAAAGTTGAAAAGGTTTGAGAACGTCAAAAGTATGAAACAATTGCTTGGCTTGTCATCGGGGTTGTGCATGATTTGAATATTTTGTGTGGTGAAGATGGAGCATAGCCAGACCATATGATTTTGTAGGGATAACTTTCTTTGGCCATGTTATTTTGAAAAGACATGATTGCTTTATTAGTATGCTTGAAGTGTTATTGTCTTAATGTCAAATGATAGATTATTGCTTTGAATCACTCGTGTCTTAATATTCATGCCATGATTAGATTACATGATCAAGATTATGCTACGTAGCATTCCACATCAAAAATTATCTTTTTTTATCATTTACCTAGTCGAGGACGAGCAGGAATTAAGCTTGGGGGTGCTGATACGTCTCCGTCGTATCTATAATTTTTGATTGTTCCATGCCAATATTATACTACTTTCATATAGTTTTGGCAACTTTTTATACTATTTTTGGGGACTAACATATTGATCCAGTGCCCAGTGCCAGTTCCTTTTTTTGCATATTTTTTGTTTTGTAGAAAATCCATATCAAACGGAGTCCAAACGGGATAAAAACTAACAGAGATTTTTTTTTGGAATATATGTGATTTTTGGGAAGAAGAATCAACGCGAGACGATGCCCAAGGGGGGCACAAGGCAGGGGGCGCGTCCCAGGGGGTCAGGCGCGCCCTGAGCCCTCGTGGACACCCCGTAAGGTAGTTGGTGCTCTTATTTCTCCGCAAGAAAGCCAATATCTGGATAGAAATCATGTTAAAATTTCTGCCCAATTGGAGTTACGGATCTTCGGGAATATAAGAAACGGTGAAAGGCCAAAAATCTGGAACGCAGAAATAGAGAGAGACAGATCCAATCTCGGAGGGGCTCCCGCCCCTCCGCCACCATGGAGGCCATGGACCAGAGGGGAAACCCTTCTCCCATCTAGGGAGAAGGTCAAGGAAGAAGAAGAAGAAGGGGGGCTCTCTCCCCCTCTCTCCCGGTGGCGCCGGAGCACCGCTGGGGCCATCATCATGTGACGGCGATCTACACCAACACCTCCGTCATCTTCACCAACATCTTCATCACCTTCCCCCATATATCTACAGCGGTCCACTCTCCCGCAACCCGCTGTACCCTACTTGAACATGGTGCTTTATGCTTCATATTATTATCCAATGATGTATTTGCCATCCTATGATGTCTGAGTAGATTTTTGTTGTCCTACCGGTAATTGGTGAATTGCTATAATTGGTTTAATTTGCTTGTGGTTATGTTGTTGTCCTTTGGTTCCCATCATATGAGCGCGCGTGTGGATCACACCATAGGGTTAGTTGTATGTTGATAGGACTATGTATTGGAGGGCAAGAGTGACAGAAGCTTCAACCTAGCATAGAAATTGATGCATACGGGATTGAAGGGGGGGGGCAATATATCTTAATGCTATGGTTGGGTTTTACCTTAATCAACGTTAGTAGTTGCGGATGCTTGCGAATAGTTCCAATCATAAGTGCATATAATTCCAAGTCAGGGATGACATGCTACCAGTGGCCTCTCCCACATAAAACTTGCTATCGGTCTAGTAAAGTAGTCAATTGCTTAGGGACAGTTTCGCAACTCCTACCACCACTTTTCCACACTCGCTATACGAACTTTATTGCTTCTTTACCTAAAACAGCCGCTAGTTTTTATTTACATGCTCTTTATATTATTGCAAACCTATCCTGTTACACCTACAAAGTACTTCTAGTTGTATACTTGTTCTAGGTAAATCGAACGTCAAGCGTGTGTAGAGTTGTATCGGTGGTCGATAAAACTTGAGGGAATATTTGTTCTACATTTAGCTCCTCGTTGGGTTCGACACACTTACTTATCGAAAGAGGCTACAATTGATCCCCTATACTTCTGGGTTATCAGTAATGTCTCAAATCATAGAAAACTTTTTTATTTTGCTGGTATGTGAAACTAGGTGGTATAAATTTAGCAACAATGTAATTAGCATAATCAGCATACCATGGAGCAGTACGAGAAGCATTTATGACAGCTAATTGTTCATCAGGAAAACTATCATATATAGGGAGTGGGTCATCAAGAACATTTTCTAACCTAGACAAGTTGTCTGCAACGGGGTTCTCAGCTCCCTTCCTATCAATAATATGCAAATGATATTCTTGTAGCAAGAGAACCCATCTAATAAGTCTAGGTTTAGCGTCTTTATTTTCCATATGGTATTTAATAGCAGCATGATCAGTGTGAACAGTTGCTTTAGAATCAACAATATAAGGTCTGAACTTATCACAAGCAAATACAACTTCTAAAAATTCTTTTTCAGTAGTAGCATAATTTCTCTGGACAATGTCTAGAGTTTTACTAGCATATTGAATAACATTTAATTTCTTATCAACTCTTTTTCCTAGAACAACACCTACAACATAATCACTAGCGTCACACATAATTTCAAAGGGTAAATTCCAATCAGGTGGCTAAACAATAGGTGCAGAAATCAAGGCTTTCTTAAGTATTTCAAATGCTTTTACACAATCATCATCAAAGACAAAAGGAACATCTTTTTGTAAGAGATTATTCAGAGGCCTAGATTTTTTTGAGAAGTCTTTAATGAACCTACTATAAAAACCGGCATGACCAAGGAAACTTCTTATACCATTAATGTCCTTAGGACATGGCATCTTTTCAATAGCATCAACTTTAGCTTTATCAACTTCAATACCTCTTTCAGAAATTTTATGCCCCAAGACAATACCTTCATTAACCATAAAGTGGCACTTCTCCCAATTCAAGACAAGATTAGTTTCTTCACATCTCTGCAAAACTCGATCAAGGTTGCTTAAGCAATCATCAAAAGAAGTTCCATACATGGAGAAATCATCCATGAAAACCTCAACAATCTTTTCACAAAAGTCAGAGAATATAGAAGTCATACATCTTTGAAAGGTAGCACGTGCATTACATAAACCAAAAGGCATACGTCTATAAGCAAAGGTACCAAAAGGACAAGTGAAAGTGGTCTTTTCCTGATCCTCTTTCGACACAGGTATTTGAGAGAAACCAGAATAACCGTCTAGAAAGCAAAAATGTGTACGTTTGGGTAACCTTTCTAGCATTTGATCAATAAAAGGTAAAGGGTAATGATCCTTTCTAGTAGCTTTATTTAATTTGCAGAAATCAATTACCATTCTATAACCTGTAACAGTTCTTTGTGGGAGCAATTCGTCTTTATCATTAGGAACAACAGTAATACCTCCCTTCTTAGGGACACAATGGACATGAATTACCCACTGATTATCAGCAACATGATAAATTATACCTGCCTCCAGGAGCTTTAGTATTTCATTTCTTACCACTTCTTTCATCTAACGATTTAACCGTTGTTGGTGATCAACGACCGGTTTAACGTCTTTCTCCAATTTTATTTTGTGCCGGCATAGAGTGGGACTAATGCCCTTTAGATCAGTAAGAGTATATCCAATAGCAGCACGATGCTTCTTCAGAGTTTTCAATAATTTCTCTTCTTCCTGCTCTGAAAGGTTAGCACTAATAATAATAGGATATATATTATTTTCATCAAGATAAGCATATTTAAGAGTATCAGGTAATGGTTTAAGCTCAAACACGGGATCACCCTTGGGTGGAGGAGGATCCCCTAGAATTTCAACAGGCAACTTGTGTTTCAAAATAGGTCCCTGTTTAAAGAACACTTCATCTATTTCCCTTATTTCATTCATAAACATATCATTTTCATGGTCTAGCAAATATTGTTCTAAAGGATCATTAGGAGGCACGGCAATAGAAGCAAGACCAATAATTTCATCTTTACTAGGCAATTCTTTATCATGGGGTTGTCTACGAAATTTAGCAAAATTAAAATGATGAGACATACCCCCTAAACCAACATTAACAATATCCTTTTTGCAGTCTATCTTAGCATTAACAGTATTCAAGAAGGGTCTACCAAATATAATGGGACAAAAGTCATCTTGTGGGGAAGCAAGAAAAAAAAATCAGTAGGATATTTAATTTTCCCACACAAGACTTCAACATCTCTAACAATCCCAACTGGTGAAATAGTATCTCTATTGGCAAGCTTAATAGTAACATCAATATCTTCTATCTCAGCAGGTGCAATATCATGCATAATTTATTTATATAAAGTATAAGGTATTGCATTGACACTAGCACCCATATCACATAGTCATGATAACAGCGATCTCCTATTTTAACAGAAACAATAGGCATGCCAGCAACAGGTCTATGTTTATTTTTAGTATCTGGTCTAGCAATTCTAGCAGCTTCATCACAGAAGTAAATAACATGCCCATCAATATTATCGACCAAGAGATCCTTAACCATAGAAATACTAGGTTCAACTTTAATTTGCTCAGAGGGAGTAGGTGTTCTAGCATACTCTTACGAACCACAGTTAAAGCTTTAGCATGATCCTTTATTCTAACAGGGAAAGGTGGTTTCTCCATATAAGCGGTAGGAACAATAGGATCAACATTATAAGTGATATTCTTTTCTTCAACTTTAATAGGTTCGACTACTTTTACTTCAATGGGAGGATGATATATAAACCAATTATCCTTAAGTAGATCAACATGAGTAGCAAATGATTCACAGAAAGAAGCTAATATCTCAGAGTCAAGTCCATATTTAGTGCTAAATTCACGAAAAGCATCGGTATCCATAAAAGATTTAACACAATCAAACTTAGGTGTTATACCTGACTCCTTACCTTTGTCGAGTTCCCAATCTTCAGACTTGCGTTTAATTCTTTCCAATAAATCCCATCTGAATTCAATAGTCTTCATCATGAAAGAACAAGTACAAGAAGTATCGAGCATGGAGCGTTATTGAGAGAAAGCCGAGCATAAATTTTTTGAATAATAATTTCCCATGAGAGCTCATGATTGGGGCATGAATATAACATTGACTTAAGCCTCCCCCAAGCTTGAGCAATACTTTCTCCTTTGTGAGGCCAAAAATTATATATATAATTACGATCACGATGAACCAGATGCATAGGATAAAACTTCTGATGAAATTCCAATTTCAATCGGTTGTAGTTCCACGATCCAATATCATCACATAGCCTAAACCATGTCAATGCCTTTCCCTTCAAAGATAAAGGGAATACCTTCTTCTTGATAACATCCTCGTGCATACCTGCAAGCTTACATAATCCACAAACTTCATCCACATAGATTAGGTGCATATCGGGATGTAATGTTCCATCTCCTGTAAAAGGATTAGCTAGCAGTTTCTCTATCATACCCGAAGGAATTTCAAAGTAAACATTTTCAGTAGGTTCAGTAGGTTGAGGAGCAACTCTTTTCTCTACTTGTTGGGGTGAAGATACCCCGAACAAGCCCCTCAAAGGATTATTTTCCATAGTAACAAGTGACATTATATTTCAGCACACTATATAAATTTTTCCTTACCAAATTCCACCTACCAAAGGTGCTTCACTCCCCGGCAACGGCACCAGAAAAGAGTATTGATGACCCACAAGTATAGGAGATCTATCGTAGTCCTTTCGATAAGTAAGAGTGTCGAACCCAACGAGGAGCAGAAGGAAATGACAAGCAGTTTTCGGTAAGGTATTCTCTGCAAGCACTAAAATTATCGGTAACAGATAGTTTTGTGATAAGGTAATTCATAACGGGTAACAAGTAACAAAAGTAAACAAGGTGCAGCAAGGTGTCCCAATCCTTTTTGTAGCAAAGGACAAGCCTGGACAAACTCTTATATAAAGGAAAGCGCTCCCGAGGACACATGGGAATTATCGTCAAGCTACTTTTCATCATGCTCATATGATTCGCGTTCATTACTTTGATAATTTGATATGTGGGTGTTCCGGTGCTTGGGTACTGCCCTTCCTTGGACAAGCATCCCACTTATGATTAACCCCCCTCGCAAGCATCCGCAACTACAAAAGAAGAATTCAGGTAAACCTAACCATAGCATGAAACATATGGATCCAAACCAACCCCTTATGAAGCAACGCATAAACTAGGGTTTAAGATTTTGTCACTCTAGCAACCCATCATCTACTTATTACTTCCCAATTCCTTCCCCTAGGACCAAACAATGGTGAAGTGTCATGTAGTCGACGTTCACATAACACCACTAGAGGAAAGACAACATACATCTCATCAAAATATCGAACGAATACCAAATTCACATGACTACTTATAACAAGACTTCTCCCATGTCCCCAGGAACAAACGTAACTACTCACAAATCATATTCATGTTCATAATCAGAGGGGTATTAATGTGCATAAAGGATCTGAACATATAATCTTCCACCGAATAAACCAACTAGCATCAACTACAAGGAGTAATCAACACTACTAGCAACCCACAGGTACCAATCTGAGGTTTTGAGACAAAGATCGGATATAAGAGATGAACTAGGGTTTGAGAGGAGATGGTGTTGGTGAAGATGTTGATGGAGATTGACCCCCTCCCGATGAGAGGATCGATGGTGATGACGATGGTGAGGATTTCCTTCTCTTGGAGGGATGTTTCCCCGGCAGAATAGCTCCGCCGGAGCCCTAGATTGGTTCCGCCTCGAGATGGCGGCGCTTCGTCCCGAAAGCTTCCTTCTGATTTTTTTCAGGGCAAAAGACACCTTATACCAGAAGATGGGCATCGGGGAGCTTCCAGGTGGCCCACAAGGCAGGGGGGCGCGCCCTCCACACTCGTGGACAGTGGGTGGCCCCCCTTTGGTGGTTTCTTCGCCCAGTATTTTTAATATATTCCAAAACTGACTTTCGTGGAGTTTCAGGACTTTTGGAGTTGTGCAGAATAGGTCTCTAATATTTGCTCCTTTTCCAGCCCAGAATTCTAGCTGCCGGCATTCTCCCTCTTCATGTAAACCTTGTAAAATAAGAGAGAAAAGGCATAAGTATTGTGACATAATGTGTAATAACAGCCCATAATGCAATAAATATCAGTATAAAAGCATGATGCAAAATGGACGTATCAATTTCCATAAGGAATTAAAGTGCGGTAGAATACTTAGTGGTAACCATGTCTTGCAAAAGGTTTCATACAAGGAGTTTGGTACAAGGATTAGTCATATTGTAGGTGGCACATGGGCACGCAACGAATATAACCACTACACATAGAAAGGCTATGACAGTATCCGAGGGATTCATGGAATCCTAACAATTTCATGTGATACCTCGGGAAATCCTCCACGAAAGGATCCTACGGTCCGTGAACACTTAGATGTGAAAGCTAAAGCTCCGGTGGTAGAATACGACCACGTGCGGGAAAGTAACCTCCAACTGCAGGCCAAGCAACACCAGGGGGCATCACAGTCCTAGTAGGGTAGAACACAATTAGTGGGAGTTCCCGAGATATGACAAAAGGAAGCAGGTGCGTCAAAGCATCTTAAGGGCGCACACGAGTGGAAAACAACTCACAGCGAAGATTTTGTGTAGCACACATTGGAAATATGCCCTAGAGGCAATAATATTGTATTATTATATTTCCATTATTCATAATTAGGAGTTTATATTTCATGTTATAACAGGTATGATCCTGTAACATGCGATTCAGTGGAAAACTCATATACACGTGGGAAATGATAAACAGTAAACAATAGGTTCCCGGTCTCGCCTCTAAGAGCGGCTCAAGTGTTGTTGGTGATCATGTTTTTCCGGATCTTAGGATATGGTCAAGTGTAACGATAGTCCTAAAACAACATTGAGGATGTGACTTTAGAAGAATGATCATGTTGAATCGACCCAATACTTGTCTGTTATACTATGTGATTAAATCGTCTGAAATCATCTATTATAACACAGAATGTTAGTATGTGTTTTAGTTCCTCAGACCATGAGAGTGTCTCAGGTTACTTCCTACCAAAAGGTGGGCTTTGGGGTTGCTCAAACGTCATCTGTAACAAGGTGATCATAACGACAACTTTCAGGCACACCGGAAAGTTTGACAAGTGACCAGACAACTCGAGAGTGGGATTTTCTCCTCTGACGATGGAGAGATATTATTAGGGCCCTCTCAGTGTGATGACATCCATCATCGCCTGGCCAGACATAGGTGACTACGTCACGGGGATGCTGGAACACGTCAACGAGAAAGAAGAACAAAATTCGTAACGGGAGCAATGCTATGGTGAGCATGGTGATGACTCAGGAGGATACCCATGCACACCGGGTTTTGAAAAGTATTGCGAGGCAAAGGGAACATCACATGATAACCAAAGGTTCACTCGAGTATAATTCGTGTAATCATAGGGACTGATATGGATGTCCACGGTTCCGCTATCGGTCATTGAATGAAGGGGTTTTGTTCATGTCTATGGTTTACTGAACCTAGCACAAGCTTAAGTTAATCATGATCTGTTGAGTGTTAATGGGATGGGAGTGATGAGAATATATTTGTGGATTTGTTTCATTAATATCCAGAATAGTTCCGAGAGGTTCTGGAAGCGCTTCGGGGTCAACGGAAGGGTTTCACTGAATATCGGGTAATACCGGGTATTACCGGCTAATTATATATAGGTGGAAAGTGTTTCCAAATTATATATATATATTGCTCTAAAAAATATTTAGAACATTTTATATTTTAATTTAAATATCAATGGGCCTTAAAAGGCCAAGAGGTGGAAGGCAACTTGGGCCACAAAGGGCCCAAGTAGGAAGGCGCCCCCATTTCCTTGTGTGTGTGTGGGGGGGGGGGCGAATTGGACTAGGGGGGGGAGTCCTACTCCCTTGCCCTAGGCCGGCACCCGAAGGGGGACTGATACGTCCATTTTGCATCATGTTTACCTACTGTTATTTATAATGTTTCTATGCATAATAATGCTTTTGAAGTAATTCTAATGCCTTTTCTCTCATAATATGCAAGGTTCACACATAGAGGGAGAATTCCGGTAGCTAGAAATCTGGACCTGAAAAAGCTACGTCAGGCTACCTATTCTGCACAACTCCAAATGAGCTGAAACTTCATGAGAATTTTTTCTGGAATAAATAATAAATACTTGAGAAAATTAACTGCCGGAGGGGTGCCACCTGGTGAGCACAAGACACCAGGGCGCGCTTGGCCCCCCAGGCGCGCCCTGGTGGGTTGTGCTCAGCCCAGCCCACCTCCGATGCCCGTCTTCTGGTATATAAGTCATTTTGACCTAGAAAAAAAAGGAAAGGACTTTCAGGACGAAGCGCCGCCGTCTCGAGGCGGAACTTGGGCAGGAGCACTTTTGCCCTCTGACGGAGCGATTCCGCCGGGGGAACTTCCCTCCCGGAGGGGGAAATCATCATCATTGTAGCGACCTGACCCGAATGGATCACGTCTACTGTGCTATGGTGTCATCCCTGGATCAGTAATGCTGACACCACACAGTACATCGAGGTTTTATAGCAGAGTTGCAATCACACACTTATTACATCGATGGCTCAAAAAGAACTTATTACACTGAATATGGCTTAAGGCCATATAATAAAAATAACAGCGGAAGACTTGGAAGATAAATGGGTCCATCAACTCCAGCGGCATCACTGAGTATAGGGCCACGACCTAAACGCACCTCAATCGCCGTCTGAAAAGTCTGCAACATTAACGTTGCAGCCCGAAAACGGGTCAGCACATGGAATATGCTGGCAATGTAAACACATAGAGATAATGGAATGAAACAGCTATACTATATGCATATATGGCTGGTGGAAAGCTCTATGGTTACAGTTTTGCGTAAAGCCAATTTTTCCTACTGCAAAGGAATAAATTTATTTAACTATCATGGTGGTTGTGAAACATTGAGAATGGTTGACAGCATTCTCAATCCCAATTAAAAGTAATTAAAACCCAATAACATTAATTAGAAGGTAACATGTTGAGATTCACAATGATATTCAAGTACTAGATACTCAAGTTGTCCATAACCGGGGACACGGCTAATCATGATTAGTTTGTTACTCTGCAGAGGTTTGCGCACTTTTCCCCACATGACTCGATCGCCTCCGTTTGTTTTCTCGCACTACATGGTGTTTGAGAAACGGATGACCGAGACATAGTCTTTCAGAAGCACTAGCACCTTACATGTGGGGTAGACCGGTACACCTACATCCCCTACATCTGCTAGTCCACCCCGTAAGAGTTCGCACAACTTAGTCAACTATGCCAGAGCCCATAGTAGCATGTGGCTGCACACGGAAGTTTCTAGCATGAAAGATCTTATGATCCCTTTGAGCCTGGGTGGCGGTCCAAAAAAAACAGGCAAGTCCTGATAGACATCAGGTGCCTCAATCCACCCAGATGTGTGTTTATGTTGCCACCTTAAGATAAACCATTAAAATTATCAATCTCACATCTGTCATGGATATCACTCACCCATCCACGTCTACTAGCATAGCATGGCATAATAAGCAAACGTAGAAGTAACTCCCAAAGGTTTCATATAATACAGGTAATAGGTACTACCTCATCTACTTCCCATCCCACAATTTAATTAGATCCTAATCATGCAATGTGTGAGGATTGATCTAATGCAATAAAAACATGGGTTGTAGAAAAGGTATGGATCAAAGTGTTACTTGCCTTGCTGATGATCCGCGAGTCATAGGGTTTCGAAGTAACAAGCGGCGCAATCCGGGTAATCTATCGCAGACAAACAACAAGCATACAATAAGTACTCATCTAATGCACAGGTAAAACTCGAACAAGAGACGAACCAAGAAAGTTCAATTTAAGAACTCCGGTTGCAAAGAAAGAACGAAAAACAAACGGCGGAAGAAAACAACTCGGTTCTAGCAAGTTGAATCTAGGTCAAAATTTTACTGTAGCAAAAACTTGTTCAAGTTGATTAGACGGAACGGCGGTTTCGAGACGAAACTCCAGGCGCTTGAATCACCTGATTTCGATAAACGAGCGAAGAGAAAGACTAGAAAGAAGATCGGATCTGAGATTGCGACCGCGGAATAAATCCGACGAAAAGAAAAAGAAGAACGGTTAAACGAACGGACGTCGTTAACCTAGAAGAATCCGGTGATCACGTTCGTTAGGACGAACGGTCCGGCGAACGGTCCAGAAGCAACTAAATCAGAAAAGAAAACGAATCCGATCTAGGGTTTCGGAGAAGAAAAACCGATCTAAAAACCGATCTAGAAAACCGGAACGGTTTAGAGAAGAAAAGAATCGGAACAATTAGAAGAAAAACGATCCGAGAAAAAGAATAGATGTAGTGCGGGGCTACCTCTGGCGAGGTCTCCGGCAAGGGGCTCCGGCGGCGTGGGCGTGGGGCGGCGGCGTGGGCAAGGTGCGGCGGCGGCGGTGACGTAGGGCGCGGGCGGCGGCTTAGGGCGGCGCGGCGCGGGTGTGGTGGAGCTCTAGGCTTTGGGTTTGATGATTTAGAGGGGGGGGTGCTTGGGTATTTATATGGGTGAGGGGAGACAAAACTTGGGGTAGGGGACAAGAATTAGACTAGGAATAGGAAAAGATCTAGAAATAGAAAAGGAATATACGGAAGTAGGACAAAAGTCCTACTAGGATTCGGTTTAGAGCAAGAGGCGAGGCGGCGGCCTCCTGCGCCAGCGCTAGGCGCGCGGCTCCCTGGGGCGGTGGCCTTTGGCCGTAGCCTTGGCCGGCTGGGCCTTGGCTTGCGGCGGCTTGGGCCTTTGGCCCAAGGCGCTGGACTTTGATTTATTTTTTATTTTTTTGTTTTTTTAACTGATTTCGCGCGTAGAAAAAAAAACAAAAAGAGATCTAAACGAACTCCGAAAAATCTAAAGTAAATTTTCCCCGACTCCTAAAAATGAGCGGAACAAAATGAACTTTTCTCCGGACCTAAAATGCAATTTTTGAAAACGCGCATTTTCCCTATCCAAATAAAATGTGATTAAACTCCGGCAAACAAAAATTGATCTATTTATTATATCTTCATTTTTCCTAAATATGGGAAAGTCATATTATTCCCTCTCTCATATTTTGACACCGGAAAAATTATTGAAGATAAAATAAATAAATCAAATGATCCTATTTTCAAAATTCGAGAAAACTCTCAAATATGAAAATAACGAAATCTCCAACTCTCTCCGAGGGTCCTTGAGTTGCGTGAAATTTCTAGGATCGGCCAAGATGCAAGAAAATATGTTATGCATGATGATCTAGTGTATAACATTCCAAATTGAAAATTTGGGATGTTACAAACCTACCCCCCTTAAGATGAATCTCGCCCTCGAGATTCGGGTTGGCTAGAAAATAGGTGAGGGTGGTCTTTGAGCAAATCTTCTTCTCTCTCCCAGGTGGCTTCATCCTCTGAATGGTGGTTCCACTAAACTTTGCAAAACTTGATAACCTTGCTGCGGGTAACTCTGCTGGCATAATCGAGAATCTTGACTGGCTTCTCCTCATATGTTAAGTCGTCCTTCAACTGAATCGCTTCAAGCGGCACGGTATCTCTTAGCGGTACCTCCGCCATCTCGGCGTGACATCTCTTCAACTGAGAAACATGAAATACATCATGAACTCCTGACAGTCCCTCTGGTAATTCCAACTTATACGCGACTTCTCCCATACGTTTCAAGATCTTAAACGGTCCAACGAAACGCGGTGCTAATTTTCCCTTAACTCCTCGAAGTGGGGATACTCGGAGATAAACTCTGTCTCCAGTTTCGTAAACTATCTCCTTGCATTTAGAATCTGCGTAGCTCTTCTGCCTGGACTGGGCTACCTTGAGCCTATCGCGAATCAACTTAACTTTCCGTTCAGACTCCTTAATCAAATCTGGTCCAAAGAACTGACGGTCTCCAACTTCGTTCCATGTCAACGGTGTCCTGCACCTCCTTCCGTATAAAGCTTCGAAAGGGGCCATCTTCATACTGGTTTGGTAACTGTTGTTATAAGAAAACTGGTTTGGTATCGGTGTCCTGCACCTCCTTCCGTATAAAGCTTCGAAAGGTGCCATCTTCAAACTGGTTTGATAACTGTTGTTATAAGAAAACTGGTTTGGTATCGGTGTCCTGCACCTCCTTCCGTATGCGGAGTTTATCCATCAATGTTGACTGAATCTCCAATGCTGCTACATAGCCTCTCGGAACTATTTCCAAACATAGCTCATGAAGGTTTTCTGCTAACTCCTTTGGTACTTCTCCCGTCATTATCGTATTGACATGGCTCTTACGGCTCAATGCGTCAGCTACTACATTAGTCTTTCCGGGATGGTAATGCAATCTCATGTCATAATCCTTGATGAGCTCCAACCATCTCCTTTGTCTGAGGTTCAACTCCTTCTGCGTGAAAATGTACTTCAAACTCTTATGATCCGTGTACACCTCACAATGATTTCCAATGAGGAAATGTCTCCACGTCTTCAATGCATGCACTACGGCTGCTAACTCCAAATCATGCGTGGCATAATTCAACTCATGAGGCTTCAGTTGTCATGAAGCATACGAAACAACTCTTCCTTCCTGCATAAGCACTGCTCCAAGTCCTCGACGTGAAGCATCGCAATACACCTCATAATCCTTGGTCCGATCTGGCAATATCAACACTGGTGAGGTAACCAATCGTTTCTTCAACTCCTGAAAACTAGCCTCACACTCCTCAGTCCATTTGAACTTAGTATCCTTCTTCAACAATTCCGTCATAGGCTTCGCAATCTTTGAAAAATTCTCAATAAATCTCCGGTAGTATCCTGCGAGTCCAAGAAAACTCCGGATCTCTCCAACTATTGTTGGTGCTTCCCATTCGGTTACGGTCTCAACCTTTGTGGGGTCAACTGCTATACCTTCTCCGGATATAACATGTCCGAGGAATCCTACTTCCTTCAACCAAAACTCACATTTGCTAAATTTGGCATATAACTGATGTTCCCTTAGTTTCTCCAAAACCAAACGCAAATGTTCCTTATGTTCCTCTTCATTCTTTGAATAAATCAGGATGTCATCAATGAACACTACGACGAACTTATCCAAAAACTCCATAAATACCTTGTTCATCAGGTTCATAAAATAGGCAGGTGCGTTAGTCAATCCAAATGACATAACGGTATACTCATACAATCCGTATCTCGTGGTAAATGCTGTCTTAGGTATGTCCTGCTCTCGAATCTTCAACTGATGGTACCCTGATCGCAAATCGATCTTGGAAAACACTTTAGCTCCTTGCAATCGATCAAACAGATCATTAATCATCGGCAGTGGGTACTTGTTCTTGATGGTTACTTCATTCAATCCCCGATAATCTACAACCATCCTTAATGATCCATCCTTCTTTTCCACTAGAAGTACGGGTGATCCCCAAGGTGAAGAACTTGGGCGAATGTAACCTTTATCCAATAACTCCTTAATCTGATTCTTAATTTCCACCAAATCCTTTGCTGGCATCCTATATGGTCGCTTCGATATTGGGCCTGTGCCTGGCAATAACTCAATCAAAAACTCAATGTCTCTATCCGGTGGCATGCCTGGCAATTCCTCAGGAAATACATCAGGAAAATCCTTTACCACTGGTACTTCTTCTTGCACAACTCCTGTTAGGCAATTCACTTGTGTCCTTTTTGGTACATGCCGGGATACATACTTGATCCTTCTCCCTTCTGGTGTAGTAAGCAAAATTGACTTACTAGCACACTCAATATTCCCTTCATACTTTGATAACCAATCCATGCCTAATATCACATCCAATCCTTGAGATTCCAATACTATTAGGTCTGAGGAAAACACATAGTTACCAATCCTTAATGGTAACCGATCACACCATCGTGTAGCCATAAACTCTGCTCCTGGTGAGCTTACTAACGTGGGTGACCTAAGGGCTTGGGTTGGCAGGTTATACTTATCCACAAATCCCCTTGATATGTATGAATGCGATGCACCAGTGTCAAAAAGAACGAGTGCAGTAAATGACTTAACCAAAAACTTACCGATTACCGCATCGGGCTGATCTTCGACCTCCTCCACATTAACGTGGTTCACCTGTCCCCTATTGAAAGGGTTTGGCTTCTTTCCAGAGCTTCCATTGCCATTTCCATTCTGGCCTTCAGGACATTCATTGGCATAATGTCCGGTCTTCGAACACTTGAAACAAGTGACATTACTCAGATCTCTCTTGGTTGGGGTCGATGGGATGGTGCGGTTCTGTCCATTGCTTCCTCCATTCCCATTACCATTCTTGTGGCCATTATGGTTGTGCGTGCTACCTCCTCCATGGGTGTGCTGAAACTGAAATCCCGGTTTAGGGGCAAAACGGGGCTTTTGATGGGCTCCAGAGTTATACTTCCCCTGTCCATACTTCCTCTTACGGTTCTCAATCTGCTGTTGCTTCCCTTCAATCATGATGGCACGATCTACCAACTCCTGGTAGTTGTTGAAACTCGCTACCATCAACTGCATGCTTAGTTCATCATTCAGTCCTTCCAGAAACTTCTCCTGCTTAGCTGCATCCGTAGCAACGTCATCTGGGGCATAACGGGCTAGCTTACTAAACTCCTCCACATACTGGCCAATAGTCCTTCCTCCTTGGCGTAAGTTGCGAAACTCACGCTTCTTTATGGCCATAGCTCCTGCTGAAACATGGGCAGTGCGGAAAGCTTGCTGAAACTGATCCCATGTGACAGTGTCAACTGGGTAAGTGGCTGTGAAATTCTCCCACCATGCTGCCGCGGGTCTGTCAAGCTGGTGTGCGGCAAACTTCACTTTCTCACCATCCGTGCATCCTGCAGTGGTCAACTCCCTTCCTATCTTGCGGAGCCAATCGTCTGCTACTATTGGCTCGGTGCTACTGGAAAACACCGGCGGATTCAGCCTAAGGAAACGGGCTAAGTGGTCAACAGGTGGTGGTGGTGGTGGGTTGTTGTTGTTGTTCTGTTGGTTCTGAACTAACATCTGCATCAATTGATTCTGCTGCTAGATCAACTGAGTGAGCTCCGGTGGAAATCCATTATCACGCCTCGGAGGCATTTGAGGGTTTAGAAAAGACGAGAATTAAGAATAGAGGGGTCTAAAGGGAAAACACTACCCATATGCACATGAGGCAAATGCACACAAAATCACTTCAATCAATCAAACAAGGGCTTACAATCGGTCTAAAACTATCGCAAAAGTGCTCGACTATAATGTTTTACATGGGGGAAATACTACTACTATCTGGTGGTCATCTAGAAATTTGAACCGGTGGAAGACTCCATGATATCTGCTCCAGCTTCGTCTTCAAAGTCGGGTTCACTTGGATCCGAATTGGTGTCGTCGATGATGATGTAGTTGTCCGGACATGTGACGTACTCGTCGTCCTCCTGGGATGCTAACTTGCTCTTGAGTTCTTCAATCTCCTGCTTAAGATCGCAATTGTGCCTTGCTAGAGCTACGATCTCGTCCATGTAGTCCTTGCGTGTAGACTTCAGTTCTCCTTCTAGCTCGATGATCCTTGCCTTCGCATTCCTTAACTCTATCATATCATTGCACATCTGGTTCTCGTGGCGTCGAATGTGCTGGTTTAACTCCTGGATGAATGCTGCAATGGATCTATCCTTCTTGGTGCTGACTAACTCCCATTGTTCATCTCGGCGTCCGCAAATCTGGTAGATAGTGTCCTTGAGGTCTTCTTGATAAACTTCTCCAATGCGTCCTATGGTGATATGGGCTGCCATGCTCCTTACCAGACTCCAGGTTGGTGCATTGAAAACACTATCTATGGGCTTCGTGATTGGCGCGAATGTCCTTCCCGGAACGTGAGCTTGAATCTTCCAGCGCTCCTCTTCAGGCAGAGTGGCGTTGAAGGTTCCCGTGAAGCTTGGTAATCCAATGTTCAGGTACTTGGTGACTTCCTTCAGGTGAAATCCAAAAGGTGTGCCCTCGTCCGGTTGAGCGTACTTAATCTTCACGTTCGTCATCCTAATAGAGTAGAAAAGATGAGGAGTTAGAAAATGAGGAGAGAATAGTGATCTATGGCTTTAAATAGTGGTCGTGTCCTACAGTCAGCGTGTGCTCTGATACCATCTCTGTAGCGACCTGACCCGAATGGATCACGTCTACTGTGCTACGGTGTCATCCCTAGATCAGTAATGCTGACACCACACAGTACATCGAGGTTTTATAGCAGAGTTGCAATCACACACTTATTACATCGATGGCTCAAAAAGAACTTATTACACTGAATATGGCTTAAGGCCATATAATAAAAATAACAGCGGAAGACTTGGAAGATAAATGGGTCCATCAACTCCAGCGGCATCACTGAGTATAGGGCCACGACCTAAATGCACCTCAATCGCCGTCTGAAAAGTCTGCAACATTAACGTTGCAGCCCGAAAACGGGTCAGCACATGGAATATGCTGGCAATGTAACACATAGAGAATAATGGAATGAAACAGCTATACTATATGCACATATGGCTGGTGGAAAGCTCTATGGTTACAATTTTGCGTAAAGCCAATTTTTCCCTACTGCAAAGGAATAAATTTATTTACTATCATGGTGGTTGTGAAACATTGAGAATGGTTGACAGCATTCTCAATCCCAATTAAAATAATTAAAACCCAACAACATTAATTAGAAGTAACATGTTGAGATTCACAATGATATTCAAGTACTAGATACTCAAGTTGTCCATAACCGGGGACACGGCTAATCAAGATTAGTTTGTTACTCTGCAGAGGTTTGCGCACTTTTCCCCACAAGACTCGATCGCCTCCGTTTGTTTTCTCGCACTACATGGTGTTTGAGAAGCGGATGACCGAGACACAGTCTTTCAGAAGCGCTAGCACCTTACATGTGGGGTAGACCGTACCACCTACAACCCCTACATCTGCTAGTCCACCCCGTAAGAGTTCGCACAACTTAGTCAACTATGCCAGAGCCCATAATGGCTTGTGGCTGCACACGGAAGTTTCTAGCATGAAAGATCTTATGATCCCTTTGAGCCTGGGTGGCGGTCCAAAAAAAACAGGCAAGTCCTGATAGACATCAGGTGCCTCAATCCACCCAGATGTGGGTTTAAGTTGCCACCTTAGATAAACCTTTTAAAATTATCAACTCACATCTGTAATGGATATCACTCACCCAATCCACGTCTACTAGCATAGCATGGCATAATAATAAGCAAACGTAGAAGTAACTCCCAAAGGTTTCATAATAATACAGGTAATAGGTACTACCTCATCTACTTCCCATCCCACAATTTAATTAGATCCTAATCATGCAATGTGTGAGGATTGATCTAATGCAATAAAACATGGGTTGTAGAAAAGGTATGATCAAAGTGTTACTTGCCTTGCTGATGATCCGCGAGTCCTAGGGTTTCGAAGTAACAAGCGGCGCAATCCGGGTAATCTATCACAGACAAACAACAAGCATACAATAAGTACTCATCTAATGCACAGGTAAAACTCGAACAAGAGAACGAACCAGAAAGTTCAATTTAAGAACTCCGGTTGCAAAGAAAGAACGAAAAACAAACGGCAGAAGAAAACAACTTGGTTCTAGCAAGTTGAATCTAGGTCAAAATTTTACTGTAGCAAAAACTTGTTCAAGTTGATTAAACGGAACGGCGGTTTCGAGACGAAACTCCAGGCGCTTGAATCACCTGATTCCGATGAACGAGCGAAAAGAAAGACTAGAAAGAAGATCGGATCTGAGATCACGATCGCGGAATAAATCCGACAAAAAGAAAAAAAAGAACGGTTAAACGAACGGACGTCGTTAACCTAGAAGAATCCGGTGATTACGTTCGTTAGGACGAACGGTCCGGCGAACGGTCATGAGGCAACTAAATGGGAAAAGAAAACGAATCCGATCTAGGGTTTCGGAGAAGAAAAACCGAACGAAAAACCGATCTAGAAAACCGGAACGGTTTAGAGAAGAAAAGAAATCGGAACGATCAGAAGAAAACAATCTGAGAAAAAGAATAGATGTAGCGTGGGGCTACCTCTGGCGAGGTCTCCGGCGAGGGGCTCCGGCGGCGGCGGCGTAGGGCGGCGGCGTGGGCAAGGTGCGGCGGCGGCGGCGACGCAGGGCGCGGGCGGCGGCTTAGGGCGGCGCGGCGCGGGTGTGGGGTGGCGGTGCGGCTAGGGTGAGGCGGCACGCGGCGGTGACGCAGGGCGGCAAAACTTGGGGTAGGGGACAAGAATTAGACTAGGAATAGGAAAAGATCTAGAAATAGAAAAGGAATATACGGAAGTAGGACAAAAGTCCTACTAGGATTCGGTTTAGAGCAAGAGGCGAGGCGGCGGCCTCCTGCGCCAGCGCTAGGCGCGCGGCTCCCTGGGGCGGGGGCCCTTTGGTTTAGAGCAAGAGGCGAGGCGGCGGCCTCCTGCGCCAGCGCTAGGCGCGCGGCTCCCTGGGGCGGTGGCCTTTGGCCGTAGCCTTGGCCGGCTGGGCCTTGGCTTGCGGCGGCTTGGGCCTTTGGCCCAAGGCGCTGGACTTTGATTTATTTTTTATTTTTTTGTTTTTTTAACTGATTTCGCGCGTAGAAAAAAAAACAAAAAGAGATCTAAACGAACTCCGAAAAATCTAAAGTAAATTTTCCCCGACTCCTAAAAATGAGCCGAACAAAATGAACTTTTCTCCGGACCTAAAATGCAATTTTCGAAAACGCGCATTTTTCCCTATCCAAATAAAATGCAAATAAACACCGGAAAGCAAAATTGATCTATTTATTATATCTTCATTTTTCCTAAATTTGGGAAAGTCATATTATTCCCTCTCTCATATTTTGACACCGGAAAAATTATTGAAGATAAAATAAATAAATCAAATGATCCTATTTTCAAAATTCGAGAAACTCTCAAATATGAAAATAACGAAATCTCCAACTCTCTCCGAGGGTCCTTGAGTTGCGTGAAATTTCTAGGATCGATCATCATCATCACCAACAACTCTCCCATCTTGGGGAGGGTAATCTCCATCAAGAGCTTCAACAACACCATCTCCACTCAAACCCTAGTTCATCTTTTGTGTTCAATCTTTGTACCAGAACTATAGATTGGTACTTGTGGGTGACTAGTAGTGTTGATTACATCTTGTAGTTGATTACTATATGGTTTATTTGGTGGAAGATTATATGTTCAGATCCAATATGCTATTTAATACCCCTCTTATCTTGAGCATGATTATCATTTGTGAGTAGTTACTTTTGTTCTTGAGGTCACGGGAGAAATCTTGTTGCAAGTAATCATGTGAATTTTATATGTGTTCGATATTTTGATGGTATGTATGTTGTGATTCCCTTAGTTGTGTCATGTGAACGTTGACTACATGACACTTCACCAGATTTGGGCCTAAGGGAATGCATTGTGGAGTAGTTATTAGATGCTGGGTTGCGAGAGTGACAGAAGCTTAAACCCTAGTTTATGCGCTATTCCGTAAGGGACCGATTGGATCCAAAACTTTAATGCTACAGTTAGAATTTATTCTTAATACTTTTCTCATAGTTGCGGATGCTTGTGAGGGGGTTAATCATAAGTAGCTGGTTTTTCAGGTAAGAACTGCACCTACGCACCGATCCACCCACATATCAAATTATCAAAGTAGCGAACACAAATCAAACCAACATGATGAAAGTGACTAGATGAAATTCCCGCGTACCCTCAAGAACACCTTGCTTATCATAAGAGACCATTTTGGTCTGTCCTTTGCCTCAAAAGGATTGGGCTACCTTTCTGCACTTTTGTTACTATTATCGTTACTTGCTCGTTACAAATTATCTTGCTATCAAACTACTCGTTACTTACAATTTCAGTGCTTCCAGACATTACCTTGCTGAAAACCACTTGTCATTTCCTTCTGCTCCTCGTTGAGTTTGACACTCTTACTTATCGAAAGGACTACTATTGACCCCCTATACTTGTGGGTTATCATGGCTCTTTTCTGGCGCCGTTGTCGGGGAGTGAAGCGCTCTTGGTAAGTGGAAATTGGTAAGGAAAAATTATTACTACGTGCTGAAATTTACTGTTACTTGTTACTATGGAAAAGAATCCTTTGAGGGGTTTGTTCGGGGTATCTTCACCTCGAACGGAACCACAATTAGCTCAAGCTAATGCACCTAATGAAAATATTTAATATGAAATTCCTTCGGGTATGATAGAACAACTGCTAGCTAATCCTTATGCAGGAGATGGAACCGAACATCGTGATATGCACTAGATATATGTGGAAAAATTTGTGGATTGTTTAAGCTTGCAGGTTTACCCGGAGATGGAGTTAAGAAGGTTTTGCCTTTATCTTTTAAGGGAAAAACATTGGCATGATATAGGCTATGCGATGATATTGGATCTTGGAATTGGAATCGATTGAAATTGGAGTTTCACCAAAAAAATTATCCTATGCATCTAGTTCATCATGATCGGAATTATATATATAATATTTGGCCTCGTGACAGAGAAAGTATCGCTCTAGCTTGGGGAAGGATTAAGTCCATGTTATATTCATGCCCTAGTCATGAGCTCTCGAAGGAAATTATCATTTAGAATTTTTATGCTCGGCTTTCTCATGATGATCGATCCATGCTTGATACTTCTTGTACTGGTTCCTTTATGAAGAAGACTTTTGAATTCCGGTGGGATCTTTTGGAAAGAATTGAACGCAACTCTGAAGATTGGGAACTCGACGAAGGTAAAGATTCAGGTATTAATCTTAAGTTTGATTGTGTTAAATCTTTTACGAATACTCATGCTTTTCAAAAGTTTAGCACGAAGTATGGACTTGAATCTGGGATAGTAGCCTCCTTTTGTGAATATTTTGTTACTCATGTTGATCTCCCTAAAGAGAAATGTTTAAATATCACCCACCTATTAAAGAAGAAATTAAATAACCACTAGTAGCCAAAGATGAAAGTATTATCTATAATGTTGATCCAGTTGTTCCTACTGCCTATATTGAAAAACCACCTTTCCCTATTAGGATAAAGGAACATGCTAAAGTTTCAACTGTGGTCAATAAAAGTTATACCAGAACACCTAAACTAGCTGAACAAATCAAGGTAGAACCTAGTGTTGCTATGGTTAAGGATCTCCTGGTTGAAAATATAGACGGGCATGTTATTTACTTCTGTGATGAAGCTGTTAGAATTGCCAAACCCGATTAAAAGATAAACATAGACCTGTAGTTGGCATGCACGTTGTCTCAGTTAAAATAGGAGATGACTGTTATCATGGTTTATGTGACATAGGTGCTAGTGTGAGTGCTATTCCTTTTACCTTATATCAAGAAATTATGAATGATATAGCATCCGCTGAAATAGAAGACATAGATGTTACGATTAAGATTGCTAATAAGACACCATCACACAAATTCAGATGTTGAAGATACCCTGCTGATTTTCTCGTTCTTGGTTCCCCACAAGATGACTTTTGCCCCATTATCTTTGGTAGACCTTTCTTGAACACCTTTAATGCTAAAATAGATTGTGAGAAACAAATTGTCGGTGTTAGCTTTGGTGATGAGTCTCATGAATTTATTTTTTCCAAGTTTAGAAGAAAACCTCATAAAAAAGAATTTTGTAGTAAGAATGAAATTATTAGTCTTGCTTCTATTGATGTACCTCATATTGATTCTTTAGAAAAATATTCACTAGACCATGAAAATGATATGCATATGCATGAAAGAAATGAAATAGATAAGAGTTTCTTTGAACAACGTCCTCTGCTTAAACACAATTTGCCTATTAAAACTCTAGGAGGTCCTCCTCCACCTAAGGGTGATCCTATGTTTGAATTAAAACAATTGCCAGACACTTCGAAATATGCTTATCTCGATGAGAAAAAGATTTATCCTGTTATTATTAGTGATAACCTTTCAGAACATGAAGAAGAAAGATTACTGAAAGTTCTAATGAAGCACCGAGCTGCTATTGGATATACTCTTGATGATCTTAAGGGCATCAGTCCCACTCTATGTCTGCACAAGATTAATATGGAACCTGATGCTAAACCCGTTGTTGATCACCAACGTCGGCTAAATCTGAAGATGAAAGAAGTGGCAAGAACGGAAATATTAAAAATTATCGAAGCAGGTATAATCTATCCTATAGCTGATAGTAGATGGGTAAGTCATGTTCATTGTGTCCCTAAGAAAGGAGGTATTACTGTTGTTCCTAATGATAATAATGAACTTATCCTACAAAGAATTGTTACAGGCTATAGAATGGTAATTGATTTTAGAAAATTAAACAAAGCAACTAGAAAAGATCATTACCCTCTACCTTTTATTGATCAAATGCTACAAAGATTATCTAAGCACACACTATTTTGCTTCCTTGATGGATATTCTGGTTTTCCACAAATACCTGTTTCTCAACCTGATCAAGAAAAGACCACTTTTACTTGTCCTTTTGGAACTTATGCTTATAGACGTATGCCTTTTGGTTTATGCAACACACCTACTACCTATCAAAGATGCATGACTGCTATATTCTCTGACTTTTGTGAAAATATTGTTGAGGTTTTCATGGATGACTTCTCTGTTTATGGGAAGCCTTTTGATGATTGTTTAAGCAATCTTGATCAAGCTTTGCAGAGATGTGAGCAAACAAACCTTGTCTTGAATTGGGAGAAGTGCCACTTTATGGTCAAAGAAGGTATTCTTGTGGGCCATAAAATTTCTTTAAGAGGTATTGAGGTGGACAAAGCTAAGGTTGATGCAATTGAGAAAATGCCATGTCCTAAGGATATCAAAGGTATTCGTAGTTTCCTTGGTCATGCTGGTTTCTATAGGAGGTTCATTAAAGACTTCTATAAAATTTCTAGGCCTCTTACAAATCTTTTACAAAAGGATATTCCATTTGTTTCCGATGATGATTGTTTAGAAGCCTTTGAAACACTCAAGAAAGCCTTAATTTCTGCACCTATTGTTCAACCACCTGATTGGAACCTGCCTTTTGAAATTATGTGTGATGCTAGCGATTACATTGTTGGTGCAGTTCTAGGAAAAAGAGTTGATATGAAACTAAATGTTATTCATTATGCTAGTAAAACTCTAGACAGTGTCAATGATATTATGCTACTACTGAAAAAGAATTCTTACCAGTGGTGTTTGCTTGTGATAAATTCAGATCTTACATTGTTGATTCTAAAGTTATTGTTCACATTGATCATGTTTCTATAAAATATCTTATGGAAAAGAAAGATGCTAAACTTAGACTCATTAGGTGGGTTCTCCTGTTGCAAGAATTTGATTTGCATCACTGATAGAAAAGGAGCGGAGAACCCCGTAGCTGATAACTTGTCTAGGCTTGAAAATAATCTTGATGACCCACAACCTATTAATGATAGTTTTGCTGATGAACAATAGCTGTAATAAATGTTTCTCATAGTACACCTTGGTATGCTGACTATGCTAATTATATTGTTGCTAAATACATACCACCTAGCTTTACATACCAACAAAAGAAAAAAAAATCTTCTATGATTTAAGACACTACTTTTGGGATGACCCACATCTTTATAAAGAAGGAGTAGATGGTATTATTAGACGTTGTGTACCTAAGCATGAACAGGGACAAATCCTACAGAAATTTCACTCCGAAGCTTATGGAGTACATCATGCGGGAGACAGAACTGCTCACAAGTTATTGCAATCTGGATTTTATTGGCCTACTCTCTTCAAGGATGCTCGTAAGTTTGTCTGATCTTGTGATGAATGTTAAAGAATAGGCAATATCAGTAATCATCAAGAAATGCCTATGAATTATTCACTTGCTGTTGAACCATTTGATGTTTGGGGTTTTGTTTACATGGGACCTTTTCCTTCCTCTAATGGGTATACTCATATTTTCGTTGCTGTTGATTATGTTACTAAGTGTGTAGAAGCTATTCCAACTAGTAGTGCTGATCACAACACCTTTATTAAAATGCTTAAGGAAGTTATTTTCCCAAGGTTTGGAGTCCCTAGATATTTGATGACTGATGGTGGTTCACACTTTATTCATGGTGCTTTCCGTAAAATGCTTGCCAAGTATGATGTTAACCATAGAATTGCATCACCATATCATCCTTAGTCTAGTGGTCAAGTTGAAGTTAGCAATAGAGAAATAAAATTAAGTTTACAAAACACTGTCAATAGGTCCCGGAAGAATTGGTCTAAGAAACTAGATGATGCACTTTGGGCTTATAGAACAACATATAAAAATCCTATGGGTATGTCTCCTTACAAAATGGTTTATGGAAAAACTTGTCATTTGCCTCCCGAGTTAGAACATAAAGCTTATTGGGCAATTAAATAACTCAACTATGATTTCAAACTTGCCGGTGAAAAGAGGTTATTTGATATCACTAGACGAATGGAGAACCCAAGCTTATGAAAATGCCATGTTATTTAAAGAAAAAGTTAAAAGATGGCATGATAAAAGAATCCAAAAGCGTGAATTCGAAGTCGGAGAATATGTTCTTTTGTACAACTCTTGTTTCAGATTCTTTGCAGGAAATCTTTTCTCCAAATGGGAAGGACCCTATGTTATCGAGGAGGTTTATCGATCTGGAGCCATCAAAATAAATAATGCCGAAGGTACTAACCCGAAGGTTGTTAAAGGGCAACAAATAAAACATTATATCTCATGTACGACCATTAATGTTGAAAGTAATATTATCCAAACTATGACACTGGAAGAACACATAAAAGAAACCTTCCGGAACACTCTAGAATCATGAAAAAGAGGAGGTACGTGATACGGTAAGTAAACGGACTCCAAAAAATCTGCAAAAATATTTTTTGTCAGTTTTGGAATATTTAAAAAATTAGGAAAATAAGAAACTACCAGGAAGGTGACCTGGTGGGCACAAGACACCAGCCAGGCGCGCCCAGGTGGGTTGTGCCCACCTCAGGTACCTTCCGGACTCCGTTTTTCTTCCGTTTGCTTGTTTTCCAAGATAAAAAATCTTTATATACCCCCCGAACCTATTGACCACCGTATTGCGGAGAATATCCCGTTTCCTTTTCCTTGCTATTTTCTGTCAGATTTGTTAGGCCAGGTACCGTGGATTTTCCCTTCTCCAACCATGAGGAAGGTGTTGCTTGGTTGCCATAGGGGGGCTAAGGGGAGAGGGAGTTGAGGAGGTTGCCATGGAGGAAGATGAAGGAATCTCTCTCGGAGTTCACTCTCCGTCTTCCGAGAGGGGCACACTGGATGGCATCTCGACTCGTCCTAATCGTCAACAGGCCATAAGATTATCAAACAGCCAAGAGAACCCTGAAGTTCAAGAAGAACTCCCGCCAAGGAGACCTTTACACAGGTTACATCATAATAATTTTCACAATTTGATTCACAATTATGGGTTCAAAAATACTCCTCGTATGCATATACCACCCAATTGGGACATATCCCGTCCAAGAGAAAGTGATGCAGGAACAAGTTCTTGGGGGCCAAAGAATAAATATATTTTGGATCAAGTGGAGAAAAACACTGAGCTGCTTCATAAAGCCCTTTTGTGAGATTCAAGGCTTGAAGGAGGCACTCATGGATATATTGGGAGTTATCTCACCACCACCTCCTTCTTCATCACCAAAAGAAAATTGAGTATCGGGTATGGGAACTCCCCTTGGCTTGCGCCAAGCTTGGGGGAGGTGCCCCGGTATCGTATCACCCCCACTATCTTTTGCCTTTACTTATCTTAGTTCGATCCATAGTTATCTTTTACTTTAGATGAATAAAAGTTTAGTTTGATCCTTTCTCTTCGAGAGTTTGCTTAGTGGTCTATCTTTGTAATCGTGTGCGAGCATATATGGTAAAGATTAGTTTGAGTTTCCTTTCTTTACTTTCATGTTTCAATAAAAAGGAAGGAAATAAATGAAAACAATCATATGCTAATTTTATGGTAAGTAATGACACCACATAAGGAAAAGTATAAGTAGAAAATTTTATTGGAGATTGACAAACCTATCATTGGTCAATGATGCAATTCATGAAAGAATTAATAAGGGAAGAGAAGATTCACATGCAAATATACTATCCTGGAAATCTTTTGTGATTGTGAGCCCCCATCAAAATATTATATGCCAAAATTGTTGACCTTGGACAAGGAAGACAATGCAATGATTTATGTTTGTTCATATTCACGTAGAAGTTATATTATCATAGATCCTTCAACATGTGATGCTTGCCCCCATCTTTGCTAGCCAAAAATTCTGCACCAATTAGAGATACTACTTGTGCATCCAAAGCCCTTAAACCCAAATCTTATTTTCAAGAGTCCACCATACCTACTTAAGGATTGAGTAAGATCCTTCAAGTAAGTTGTCATCAGTGCAATAAGGCAATAAAAATTGCTTCTAAAAGTGTTAGATCATTTAGTGTAAGAGAAAATTGAGCGTTGTACGAACTTGTGATGGCAAAGAATAAAAGCGACGTACTGCATAATAAAGGTTGCTATCACAAGAGGCAATACAAAGTGACGTTCTTTTACACTAAGGGGTTGAGCATACAAATAAAAAGCGCATGGCAACCTCTGCTTCCCTCTGCGAAGGGCATGTCTTCTACTTTTATGTATTTACTTTTATGCAAGAGTCAAAGTTCTTCTCTCTATTCCTTTTTATTTTCTCTTTTGGCAAGCATCATGTGGTGAGGAAAGATCTAGGCACATATATACAGTTGGATATGGGTAGCACGAGTTATTATTGTTGACATCACCATTGAGGTGAATACGTTGGGAGGCGAAACTATAAGCCCCTATCTTTCTATGTGTTCGGTTGAAACGTTCTGTTAATGTGTATACGGTGAGTGTTAGAAATCATAGAAGACTATATGATGGTTGAGTATGTGGACTTGCCTAAAGGCTCTGATATGTGACCCTTCCTGAAAAGATGATGAATTATATTTACAAAGTTAACTGGGATGAAGCGCCGCCATCTCGAGGTGGAACTTGTTGGGAAACGTAGTAATTTAAAAAAATTCCTACGCACACGCAAGATCATGGTGATGCATAGCAACGAGAGGGGAGAGTGTTGTCTACATACCCTTGTAGACCGTTCGCGGAAGCGTTATATCAACGCGGTTGATGTAGTCGTACGTCTTCACGATCCGACCGATCCAAGTACCGAAAGCACGTCACCTCCGAGTTCTGCAAACGTTCGGCTCGGTGACGTCCTCGCCTTCTCGATCCAGCAAGAGGGGCGAAGTAGTAGATGAGTTCTGGCAGCACGACCGCGTGGTGACGGTGTTGGTGAAGAAAAATCTCCGTAGGGCTTCGCCTAAGAACTACGAAAACTATGACGAAGGATAAACTAGAGGGGACGCGTTACCGGCACACGGCTTGGTGTTTCTCGATGTGTCTTGGGTGCTAGCCCTACCCCTCTATTTATATGTTGAGCCTTCGGGTCGAAACATGGAGTAAAAGCCTCCATAAAGTCGGTTTCACCTGAAAGGCAAGAGTCTTTCTCGGACTCCAGGGCCAGACACCAGGGTTCGCGGCGTCTGGACCCAGACGCCAGGGACCATGGCGTCTGGCCCCTGGACTCCACAAAACTTCCTTTTGCGCTTTCCAAAAACCTGTGGGCTTTCCCCTTTGGCCCAAATAAAGTGTTCTCGTACCCAAACATTTCGGGAAACATCCGGAACCCCTTCCGGTGGATTCCGAAACCCTTCCGGTGACCAAACACTATTATCCCATATATCAAACTTTATCTCCGAACCATTCCGGAGTTCCTCGTCATGTCCTTGATCTCATCCCGGACTCTGAACAACATTCGGTCACCAACATACATAACTCATAGTACTACATCGTCAATGAACGATAAGCGTGCGGGCCCTACGGGTTCGAGAACTATGTAGACATGACCGAGACACCTCTCTGGTCAATAACCAATAGCGGGACCTGGATGCCCATATTGGCTCCTTCATATTCTACAAAGATCTTTATCGGTCAGACCGCATAACAACATACGTTGTTCCCTTTGTCATCGGTATGTTACTTGCCCGAGATTCGATCGTCGGTATCTCAATACCTAGTTCAATCTCGTTACCGGCAAGTCTCTTTACTCGTTCCATAATACATCATCCCGCAGCTAACTCATTAGTTGCAATGCTTGCAAGGCTTATAGTGATGTGCATTACCGAGTGGGCCCAGAGATACCTCTTCGACAATCGGAGTGACAAATCCTAATCTCGAAATAAGCCAACCCAACAAGTACATTCGAAGACACCTGTAGAGCACCTTTATAATCACCCAGTTACGTTGTGATGTTTGGTGGCACACAAAGTGTTCCTCTGGTAAACGGGAGTTGCATAATCTCATAGTCATAGGAACATGTATAAGTCATGAAGAAAGCAATAGCAACACACTAAACGATCAAGTGCTAAGCCAATGGAATGGGTCAAGTCAATCACATCATTCTCCTAATGATGTGATCCCGTTAATCAAATGACAACTCGTGTCTATGGTTAGGAAACATAACCATCTTTGATCAACGAGCTAGTCAAGTAGAGGCATACTAGTGACACTCTGTTTGTCTATGTATTCACACATGTATTATGTTTCCGGTTAATACAATTCTAGCATGAATAATAAACATTTATCATGATATAAGGAAATAAATAATAACTTTATTATTGCCTCTAGGGCATATTTCCTTCAGTCCCCCACTTGCACTAGAGTCAATAATCTAGTTCACATCGCCATGTGATTTAACATCAATAGTTCACATCACCATGTGATTAACACCCATAGTTCACATCGTCATGTAACCAACACCCAAAGGGTTTACTAGAGTAAATAATCTAGTTCACATTGATATGTGATTAACACCCAAAGAGTACTAAGGTGTGATCATGTTTTGCTTGTGAGAGAAGTTTAGTCAACGGGTCTGCCACATTTAGATCCGTAAGTATTTTGCAAATTTCTATGTCAACAATTCTCTACACGGAGCTACTCTAGCTAATTGCTCCCACTTTCAATATGTATCCAGATTGAGACTTTGAGTCATCTGGATCAGTGTCAAAACTTGCATCGATGTAACCCTTTACGACGAACCTTTTGTCACCTCCATAATCGAGAAAAATATCCTTATTCCACTAAGGATAATTTTGACCAATGTCCAGTGATCTACTCCTAGATCACTATTGTACTCCCTTGCCAAACTCAGGGCAGGGTATACAATAGGTTTGGTACACAGATGGCATATTTTATAGAACCTATGGCCAAGGCATAGGGAATGACTTTCATTCTCTTTGTATCTTCTGCCATGGTCGGGCTTTGAGTCTTACTCAGTTTCACACCTTGTAACACACGCAAGAACTCTTTCTTTGACTGTTCCATTTTGAACTACTTCAAAATCTTGTCAAGGTATGTTATCATTGAAAAACTTTATCAAGCGTCTTGATCTATCTCTATAGATCTTGATGCTTAATATGTAAGCAGCTTCACCAAGGTCTTTCTTTGAAAAACTCCTTTTAAACACTCCTTTATGCTTTGCAGAATAATTCTACATTATCTTCGATCAACAATATGTCATTCACATATACTTATCAGAAATGCTGTAGTGCTCCCACTCACTTTCTTGTAAATACAGGCTTCACCGCAAGTCTGTATAAAACTATATGCTTTGATCAACTTAGCAAAGCGTATATTCCAACTCTGAGATGCTTGCACCAGTCCATAGATGGATCACTGGAGCTTGCATATTTTGTTAGTACCTTTAGGATTGACAAAACCTTCTGGTTGCATCATATACAACTCTTCTTTAATAAATCCATTAAGGAATGTAGTTTTGTTTATCCATTTGCCAGATTTCATAAAATGCGGCAATTGCTAACATGATTCGGACAGACTTAAGCATAGATACGAGTGAGAAACTCTCATCATAGTCAACACCTTGAACTTGTCGAAAATGTTTTTGCGACAATTCTAGCTTTGTAGATAGTAACACTACTATCAACATCCGTCTTCCTCTTGAAGATCCATTTAATCTCTATGGCTCGCCGATCATTGGGCAAGTCAATCAAAGTCCATACTTTGTTCTCATACATGGATCTCATCTTCGATTGCATGGCCTCAAGCCATTTCGCCGAATCTAGGCTCATCATCGCTTCCTCATAGTTCATAAGTTTGTCATGGTCAAGTAACATGACCTCCAGAACAGGATTACCGTACCACTCTAGTGCGGATCTCACTCTGGTTTACCTATGAGGTTCGGTAATAACTTGATCTGAAGTTACATGATCATCATCATTAGCTTCCTCACTAATTGGTGTAGTAGTCACAGGAACAGATTTCTGTGATGAACTATTTTCCAATAAGGGAGCAGGTATAGTTACCTCATCAAGTTCTACTTTCCTCCCACTCACTTCTTTCGAGAGAAACTACTTCTCTAGAAAGGATCCATTCTCAGCAATGAATAACTTGCCTTCGGATCTGTGATAGAAGGTGTACCCAACATTTTCTTTTGGGTATCCTATGAAGACGCACTTCTCCGATTTGGGTTTGAGCTTATCAGGTTGAAACTTTTCCACATAAGCATTGCAACCTCAAACTTTAAGAAACGACAACTCAGGTTTCTTGCCAAACCATAGTTCATACGATGTCGTCCCAATGGATTTAGATGGTGCCCTATTTAACGTGAATGTAGCTGTCTCTAATGCATAACCCCAAAATGATAGTGGTAAATCGGTAAGAGACATCATAGATCGTACCATATCTAATAAAGTGCGGTTATGATGTTCGGACACACCATTACACTGTGGTGTTCCAGGTGGCGTGAGTAGTGAAACTATTTCACATTGTTTTAACTGAAGGCCAAACTCGAAACTCAAATATTTTACTTCTGCGATCATATCGTAGAAACTTTTTATTTTTGTTATGATGATTCTCCACTTCCCTCTGAAATTCTTTGAACTTTTCAAACGTTTCAGACTTATGTTTCATTAAGTAGATATACCCATATCTGCTCATATCATCTGTGTAGGTCAGAAAAAATAACGATACCCGCCGCGAGCCTCAACACTCATCGAACCTCATACATCAGTATGTATTATATCCAATAAGTCAGTTGCTCGCTCCATTGTTCCAGAGAATGGAGTCTTAGTCATCTTTGCCCATGAGGCATGGTTTGCAAGAATCAACTGATTCATAATCAAGTGATTCCAAAAGTCCATCAGCATGGATTTTCTTCATGCGCTTTACACCAATATGACCTAAACGGCAATGCCACAAATAAGTTGCACTATCATTATTAACTTTGCATCTTTTGGCTTCAATATTATGAATATGTGTATCACTACGATCGAGATTCAACAAACCATTTTCATTGGGTGCATAACCATAGAAGGTTTTATTCATGGAAATAGAATAACAATTATTCTGTAACTTAAATGAATAACCGTATCGCAATAAACATGACCAAATCATATTCATGCTCAATGCAAACACCAAATAACACTTAATTAGGTTCAACACTAATTCCGAAAGTGTAGGGAGTGTACGATGATGATCATATCAATCTTGGAACCACTTCCAACACACATCGTCACTTCACCCTTAACTAGTCTTTGTTCATTCTGTAACTCCTGTTTCGAGTTACTACTCTTAGCAACTGAACCAGTATCAAATACCGAGGGGTTGCTATAAACATTAGTAAAGTACATATCAATAACATGTATATCAAATATACCTATGTTCACTTTGCCATCCTTCTTATCCGCCTATTACTTGGGGTAGTTCTGCTTCCAGTGACCAGTCCCTTTGCAGTAGAAGCACTCAGTTTCAGGCTTAGGTCCAGACTTGGGTTATTTCACTTGAGCAGCAACTTGTTTGCCGTTCTTCTTGAAGTTCCCTTTCTTTCCCTTTGCCCTTTTATTGAAACTAGTGGTCTTGTTAATCATCAACACTTGATGCTCTTTCTTGATTTCTACCTTCATTGATTTCATCATAATGAAAAGCTCGGGAATCATTTTCGTCATCCCTTGCATACTATAGTTCATCACGAAGTTCTACTAACTTGGTGATTGTGACTAGAGAATTCTGTCAATCACTATTTTATCTGGAAGATTAACTCCCACTTGATTCAAGCGATTGTAGTACCCAGACAATCTGAGCACATGCTCACTACTTGAGCTATTCTCCTCCATATTTTAGCTATAGAACTTGTTGGAGACTTCATATCTCTCAACTCGGGTATTTGCTTGAAATATTAACTTCAACTCCTGGAACATCTCATATGGTCCATGACATTCAAAACGTCTTTGAAGTCCCAATTCTAAGCCGTTTAAGCATGGTGCACTGAACTATCAAGTAGTCATCATATTGAGCTAGCCAAACATTCATAACATCTGCATCTGCTCTTGCAATAGGTTTGTCACCTAGCGGTGCATCAAGGACATAATTCTTCTGTGCGGCAATGAGGATAAACCTCAGATCACGGATCCAATCCGCATCATTGCTACTAACATCTTTCAACTTAGTTTTCTCTAGGAACATATTGAAAATAAAACAGGGGAGCTAAACACGAGCTATTGATCTTCAACATAGATATGCTAATACTACTAGGACTAATTTCATGATAAATTTAAGTTCAATTAATCATATTACTTAAGAACACCCACTTAGATAGACATCCCTCTAATCGTCTAAGTGATCATGTGATCCATATAAACTAAACCATGTCCGATCATCACGTGAGATGGAATAGTTTCAATGGTGAACATCACTATGTTGATCATATCTACTATATTATTCACGCTCGACCTTTCGGTCTCAGTGTTCCGAGGCCATATCTGTTATATGCTAGGCTCGTCAAGTTTAACCTGAGTATTCCGCGTGTGCAACTGTTTTGCACCCGTTGTATTTGAACGTAGAGCCTATCACACCCGATCATCATGTGGTGTCTCAGCACGAAGAACTTTCGCAACGGTGCATACTCACGGAGAACACTTGTACCTTGATAATTAGTGGGAGATCATCTTATAAAGCTACTATCGAACTAAGCAAAATAAGATGTATAAAAGATAAACATCACATGCATCCAAAATATGTGACATGATATGGCCATCATCATCTTGTGCCTTTGATCTCCATCTCCAAAGCATTGTCATGATTTCCATCGTCACCAGCATGACACCATGATCTCCCTCATCTTGATCTATATCAATGTGTCGTCACATGGTCGTCTCGCCAACTATTGCTCTTGCAATTATTGCTATCGCATAGCGATAAAGTAAATCAATTATTTGGCGCTTTCATCTTATGCAATAAAGAGACAACCATAAGGCTTCTGCCAGTTGCCGATAACTTCAACAAAACATGATCATCTTATACAACAACTTATATCTCATCACGTCTTGACCATATCACATCACAACATGACCTGCAAAAACAAGTTAGACGTCCTCTACTTTGTTGTTGCAAGTTTTACGTGGTTGCTACGGGTTGAGCAAGAACCGTTCTTACCTATGCATCAAAACCACAAGATAGTTTGTCAACTTAGTGCTGTTTTAACCTTCTCAAGGACCGGGCGTAGCCACACTCGGTTCAACTAAAGTTGGAGAAACTGACACCCGCTAGTCACTTGTGTGCATAGCACGGCGGTAAAACCTGTCTCGCGTAAGCGTACGCGTAATGTCAGTCCGGGCCGCTTCATCCAACAATACCGCCGAACCAAAGTGTGACATGCTGGTAAGCAGTATGACTTATATTGCCCACAACTCACTTGTGTTCTACTCGTGCATATTACATCTATGCATAAAACCAGGCTTGGATGTCACTGTTGGGAAACTTAGTAATTTCAAAAAATTCCTATGCACACGCAAGATCATGGTGATGCATAGCAACGAGAGGAGAGAGTGTTGTCTACATACCCTTGTAGACCATTCGCGGAAGCGTTATATCAACGCGGTTGATGTAGTGGTACGTCTTCATGATCCAACCGATCCAAGTACCGAAAGCATGGCACCTCCGAGTTCTGCACACGTTCGACTCGGTGACGTCCTCGCCTTCTCGATCCAGCAAGAGGGGCGAAGTAGTAGATGAGTTCCGGCAGCACGACGGCGTGGTGACGGTGTTGGTGAAGAACAATCTCCATAGGGCTTCGCCTAAGCACTACGAAAACTATGACGGAGGATAAACTAGAGGGGACGGGGTTACCGGCACACAGCTTGGTGTTTCTTGATGTGTCTTGGGTGCTAGCCCTACCCCTCTATTTATATGTTGAGCCTTGGGGTCGAAACATGGAGTAAAAGCCTCCACAAAGTCGGTTTCACCCAAAAGGCAAGAATCTTTCTTGGACTCCAAGGCCAGATGCTAGGGTTCCCGGCGTCTGGACCCAGACACCTGGGACCATGGCGTCTGGCCCCTGGACTCCCTAAAACTTCCTTTTGCACTTTCCAAAAACCTGTGGGCTTTCCCCTTTGGCCCAAATAAAGTGTTCTCGTACCCAAACATTTCGGGAAACATCCGGAACCCTTCCGGTGACCAAACACTCTTATCCCATATATCAAAGTTTATCTCTGGACCATTCCGGAGTTCCTCGTCATGTCCGTGATCTCATCCCGGACTCCGAACAACATTCGGTCACCAACATACATAACTCATAGTACTATATCGTCAACGAACGTTAAGCGTGCGTACCCTACGGGTTCGAGAACTATGTAGACATGACCGAGACACCTCTCTGGTCAATAACCAATAGCGGGACCTGGGTGCCCATATTGGCTCCTACATATTCTACGAAGATCTTTATCAGTCAGATCGCATAACAACATATGTTGTTCCCTTTGTCATCGGTATGTTACTTGCCCAAGATTCGATCGTCGGTATCTCAATACCTAGTTCAATCTCGTTACCGGCAAGTCTCTTTACTGTTTCGTAATACATCATCCCGCAACTAACTCATTAGTTGCAATGCTTGCAAGGCTTATAGTGATGTGCATTACCGAGTGGGCCCAGAGATACCTCTCCGACAATCAGAGTGACAAATCCTAATCTCGAAATACGCCAACCCAACAAGTACCTTCGAAGACACCTGTAGAGCACCTTTATAATCACCCAGTTACGTTGTGACATTTGGTGGCACACAAAGTGTTCCTCCGGTAAACGGGAGTTTCATAATCTCATAGTCATAGGAACATGTATAAGTCATGAAGAAAGCAATAGCAACAAACTAAACGATCAGGTGCTAAGCTAACGGAATGGGTCAAGTTAATCACATCATTCTCCCAATGATGTGATCCCATTAATCAAATGACAACTCATGTCTATGGTTAGGAAACATAACCATCTTTGATCAACGAGCTAGTCAAGTAGAGGCATACTAGTGACACTCTGTTTGTCTATGTATTCACACATGTATTATGTTTCCGGTTAATACAATTCTAGCATGAATAATAAACATTTATCATGATATAAGGAAATAAATAATAACTTTATTATTGCCTCTAGGGCATATTTCCTTCAGAACTTGGGTAGGAGCACTTTTGCTCTCTGACGGAGCGATTCCGCCGGGGGAACTTCCCTCCCGGAGGGGGAAGTCATCATCATCATCACCAACAACTCTCCCATCTTGGGGAGGGGAATCTCCATCAACATCTTCAACAACACCATCTCCTCTCAAACCCTAGTTCATCTCTTGTGTTCAATATTTGTACCGGAACTGTAGATTTGTACTTGTGGGTGACTAGTAGTGTTGATTACATCTTGTAGTTGATTACTATATGGTTTATTTGGTGGAAGATTATATGTTCAGATCCAATATGCTATTTAATAGCCCTCTGATCTTGAGCACGATTGCCATTTGTGTGTAGTTACTTTTGTTATTTTGATGGTATGTATGTTGTGATTCCCATAGTGGTGTCATGTGAACGTGGACTACATGACACTTCACCATATTTGGGCCTAAGGGAATGCATTGTGGAGTAGTTATGAGATGATGGGTTGCGAGAGTGACAGAAGCTTAAACCCTAGTTTATGCGGTATTCCGTAAGGGACCGACTGGATCCAAAAGTTTAATGCTATGTTTAGAATTCATTCTTAATACTTTTGTCGTAGTTGCGGATGCTTGCAAGGGGGTTAATCATAAGTAGGAGGTTTGTTCAAGTAAGAACAACACCTAAGGACCGATCCACCCACATATCAAATTAGCAAAGTAGCAAGCACAAATCAAACCAACATGATGAAAGTGACAGGATGAAATTCTCATGTACCCTCAAGAACACCTTGCTTATCATAAGAGACCATTTTGGCCTGTCCTTTGCCTCAAAAGGATTGGGCTAGCTTATTGCACTTTAGTTACTACTATCTTTACTTGATCGTTACAAATTATCTTGCTATCAAACTACTCGTCACTTACAATTTTAGTGTTTCCGGACATTACCTTGCTGAAAACCACTTGTCATTTCCTTCTTCTCCTTGTTGTGTTCGACACTCTTACTTATCGAAAGGACTACGATCAATCCCCTATACTTGTGGGTCATCAGGGACTTTCTCCCCTTGGTAGGTGCCCTCTCCCTCCCCTCTAACCTATATATACTAGAGGATTTCCACCCTATGAAGACACAAGTTTTGGAGGCTCCTCTAGTTGATCTAGTTCTAGTTGATCTATTTCTAGTTGGTCCTAGTTGACTAATTAGAGCTTGTCCTAGCCACCTCAAATCCTCATAATTAGAAGCCTCGTGTGGTTCTAATCTCCTCCCTCTAATTCTTCGGCGACGATTAGCTCTGGACGGTGAAGCATCGCCGTATCGTGAAAACCGTAAGCTTGTAACCAAGTAGAGAGGTCGTGCTTTCGGTCTTCTGTTCGAGGGAAGTTCGCGGGATTTTCATTGACGTTCAGGGGACTCCAAGTACGATCTACATCAACTCGTCTACTTTCGTTGCACTCCTGGAGTCGGTAATGATCGTTAATGACAACCTGTTATGCATCTTCAATTGTTCCTGGGTGATCGAAGGGCGATTTTTTTGTTTTCTACTATGTTTCGCAATAGTGGTATCAGAGCGGTTCTATGAGTAGGTGCAGGTTGTGATCTAGATCACATGTGGATCTGAGGGTGATGTTGTTTCTATGCTTCCGTCGAGTATACCTTTGGTTCAGTTCATCGACGACATGGTGTCGCTTTTCACAATGTTCTGACAATCGATCGACTCTGGCTGTCGATGATCTACTAACAGTTCCTTGGGCTTCACCATAGTCAATTATAGTGAATTGTCACGTTCACAAGGGGGCAATGAAGATGGATGATCTTCTAGGTAGGCACATGTATTAGACGAAGTTTAGTGTGGGGGAATGAGATTTTTAATTAAGTCTCTTCTTTTTCACACCCTGAAAGTTAATCAAGCAACAAGGATTATCACTTTACGGCGTGCATGTAGGTAGCTAGGTTTATTCGGAAACCCTAGAAGCCACGTAATTAAAATTTACCAAACCAATTAGAGGACGTCTAAGTTGGTTTTGCATATGATGTGTATGAGATGGTTATATGTTGTAATGTTAAGTGGCCTACGCGTCACGGCATGCTGGCTCGAGCCACGAGATTGCCACTTAATGTAAATATCATAGAGATAGGTTACAGGTAATGGTGTCAAGACGTACATGGAGGACTAAGGGAGTCCTGGATTAGGGGGTGTTCGGATAGCCGAACTATACCTTCCACCGGACTCCTGGACTATGAAGATACAAGATTGAAGACTCCATCCCGTGTCCGGAAGGGACTTTTCCTTGGCGTGGAAGGCAAGCTTGGCGATATGGATGTTCAGATCTCCTACCATTGTAACCGACTCTATGTAACCCTAACCCTATCCGGTGTCTATATAAACCGGAGGGTTCTAGTCTGTAGGAACATACACATCAACAATCATACCGTAGGCTACCTTCTAGGGTTTAGCCTCTCTGATCTCGTGGTAGATCAACTCTTGTACTACCCATACCATCAATATTAATCAAGCAGGACGTAGGGTTTTACCTCCATCAAGAGGGCCCGAACTTGGGTAAAACTTCGTGTCCCCTGCCTCCTGTTACCATCCGTCCTAGACGCACAGTTCGGGACCCCCTACCCGAGATCCGCCGGTTTTGACACCGACATTGGTGCTTTCATTGAGAGTTCCTCTGTGCCGTCGCCGTCAGGCCCGATGGCTCCTACGATCATCAATGGCGATGCAGTCCAGGGTGAGACCTTCCTCCCCGGACAGATCTTCGTCTTTGGCGGCTTTGCACTGCGGGCCGAGTCACTTGGCCATCTAGAGCAGATCGAAAGCTACGCCCCTGGCCGTCAGGTCAGATTCGGAAGTTTAAACTACACGGCCAACATCCGCGGGGACTTGATCTTCGACGGATTCGAACCACTGCCGAGTGCGCCGCTCTGTCACGATGAGCATGATCTAGCTCTGCCGCCGAACAGAGCCCTGGAGGCTGCACCCGCATCGGCTCCGACCCCTAGTTCGGAGCCGGCCGCGTTGATCGAGGACGGGCGGTTGGATGTCACCTCGGGGGCCACGATCCCAACGGCGGTTGAGCTGAACACCAGGCCCGTACTCTGCAAGACTCATGACTCCATGGAGCCGGATTCTTCTCCGGACTCCGAACTCTCCGCGCCCCTGCTGAGCGAATCCGATTGGGCGCCGATCATGGAGTTCATGGCCGCGGACATCTTTTAGCACTCGCCTTTCGGTGATATCCTGAGATCACTGAAGTCTCTCTCTTTGACAGGAGAGCCCTGGCCGGACTACGGTCAGCAAGGTTGGGTTACGGACGATGAAGAAATTCAAAACCCACCCACCACCCACTTTGTAGACACTGTCGACAACTTAACCGACATGCTCGACTTCGACTCCGAAGACATCGACGGTATGGACACCGATGAAGGAGATGATGAAGAACCAGCGCCCACTAGGCCTTGGAAAGCCACCTCGTCATATGACATATACATGGTGGACACCCTAAAAGAGGGAGAGGGCGATGGAACAGCGGAGGATGACCCCTCCAAGAAACAGCAAAAGCGTCGGCGTCAGCGGCGCCGCTCAAAATCCCGCCAACACAAAAATGGCGATTCCAGCACGGGAGATAATAATACCCCGGAAAGCGCCGAAGAACATCCCCCCGAGCAAGATTTAACACAGGAGGATGGAGAAACCAGCCCTCATGAGAGAGCGGTCGACAGAGAGGTCGAGGACAATAATTGTATGCCTCCCTCCGAAGACGAGGCATGCCTCGACGACGACGAATTCACCGTGTCAGAGGATCCCTTCGAACAAGAGCGTTTTCAACGCAGGCTTATGGCCACGGCAAGAAGCCTCAAGAAAAAATTGCAACAGCTTAAAGCTGATCAAGATCGGCTAGTCGATAGATGGACTGAAGTCCTTGCGGCCGAAGAGCATAAACCCGAACACCCCTCCAAGCGCTACCCGAAGCACAGGTTGCTACCCCGATTAGAGGAGGAAGCACTCGACGCGGCCGACAGGCCACCTCATGGTCGCGACAGAGAGACCTCATGGCCCTCCACCCAAGCCGCACCCCGTACCAAGGCACGGGAATATGCACCGGACCTACGAGACATGTTGGAGGACAAGACAAGGCAAACAAGATCGATCTACGGATCGCATAGGCACCCCATGGCTCGAGACGACAACCGTCACGCCGGCCACAGATTTGGCAGGGCCGAACACAGTAGACAAAGCTCATTGGAGCTACGTCATGATATCGCCCAATACAGAGGCGCCGCACACCCATTGTGCTTCACAGACAAAATAATGGATCATCAAATCCCCGAGGGTTTCAAACCCGTAAACATCGAGTCATATGATGGCTCAACAGATCCTGCGGTATGGATCGAGGATTATCTCCTTCATATCCACATGGCCCGCGGCGATGATTTGCATGCCATCAAATACCTCCCACTCAAGCTTAAAGGACCAGCTCGGCAGTGGCTTAACAGCCTGCCAACAGGGTCAATCAGCTGTTGGGAGCACCTGGAAGCCGCATTCCTCAACAATTTCCAGGGCACTTATGTGCGACCCCCAGACGCTGACGACCTAAGCCACGTAATTCAGCAGCCAGACGAATCGGCCAGGCAATTCTGGACACGGTTCCTAACAAAGAAAAATCAAATACTCGACTGTCCGGACGCAGAGGCCTTAGCAGCCTTCAAGCATAATATCCATGACGAGTGGCTTGCTCGGCACCTAGGACAAGAGAAGCCGAAATCTATGGCAGCACTCACGACACTCATGACCCGCTTTTGCGCGAGAGAAGATAGCTGGCTCGCTCGAAGCAATAATATGACCAAGAACCCTGGTCGTTCGGACACCAGGGACATTAGTGGCAGGTCGCGTCGCAACCAACAGAAGCGCCGCATGAACGGCGACAATGCTAAGGATATGACAGTTAATGCCGGATTCAGAAGCTCTAAATCCAGTCAGCGGAAAAAATCATTCAAAAGGAATCCCAGGGGCCCATCCAGCTTGGACCGAATACTCGACCGCTCGTGCCAAATACATGGCACTCCCGAAAAGCCGGCCAATCACACCAACAGGGACTGTTGGGTGTTCAAGCAGGCAGGCAGATTAAGCGCCGACAATGAAGACAAGGGGTTGCATAGAGATGACGACGAGGAGCCCTGGCCGCCGAACAACAATGGACAGAAGGGTTTTCCCCCACAAGTGCGGACGGTGAACATGATATACGCCACCCACGTCCCCAAGAGGGAGCGGAAGCGCGCGTTAAGGGACGTATACGCGGTAGAGCCAGTCGCCCCAAAGTTCAACCCATGGTCCTCCTGCCCGATCACCTTTGATCGAAGACACCATCCCACTAGCATCCGTCATGGTGGATTCGCCGCATTGGTTCTCGACCCAATTATTGACGGATTTCATCTTACTAGAGTCCTTATGGACGGTGGCAGTAGCCTGAACCTGCTTTACCAGGATACAGTGCGGAAAATGGGCATAGATCCCTCAAGGATTAAGCCCACCAAAACGACCTTTAAAGGCGTAATACCAGGTGTAGAGGCCAGCTGTACAGGCTCAGTCACACTTGAAGTGGTCTTCAGATCCCCGGATAATTTCCGAAGTGAGGAGTTAATCTTCGACATAGTCCCGTTCCACAGTGGCTACCATGCACTTCTCGAGCGAACCGCATTCGCCAAGTTCAATGCGGTCTCGCACTACGCATACCTTAACCTCAAGATGCTAGGCCCTTGAGGAGTAATTACGCTCAATGGAAACACGAACGTTCCCTCCGAACGGAGGACCACACGGCGGCCCTTGCAGCGGAAGTACAAAGCAGCCTCTCCAGGCAGTTCTCCAGTCTGGTCATTAAACGTCCGGACACAGTCAAGCGCGCCCGGAGTAACCTACAACAAGACCGCCTGGCACGTTCCGAGCAGGCGTAGCAATGCGGCCCCAACCCCAACCCCCGCAAAAAGGCGACGCCAGTACTTCGCATACATAACTACGCCCTAGAAATACCATGGGCATAGGGGGAGGGGCACCATCACGGCATGCCCAAAACATAGCTTAAACCGCACCAGGGGCTGCCGACTTTTTTTTACACTTTTCTCTTACTTCCAGGACTCTACTCTTCGGAAGGCTTGTTCGGCAGTTCAATTGCCGCACAAACGATGCATGGACCAGGGAAGCAGACAAGCCATGCCGCATTACGGAAATCCCAGGTGGTCTCTATCACGAGCAGTATACCCGTTTCGCATACTATCCCGCAGCTTGCCCCTGAAGCAGACATGTTAAATAGTCCAACTTTTCGTTTATCACGTCACTTGTATCGTTCTGCTTTGATCGCAGCTATTTTAATGAACAATGCATAGCTTTTGTCTATTTTTTGCATTACCTTTATATATATATATATATGTTCCTTAATGACATGTTGCACCCGTACACTTTGGTACGGCCAAAATACGCCAGGGGCTTCAGTACCCCTCAACATGGTGTGAGAAGTCCGAACACTTTAACAAAGTGCGGCACCCCGAACTTATAGCATTATATGCATCGGCTCCGAATCATGTCTTGGGTCAGTAGTTGGGTTTGCCCGGCTCCTATGTTTTGGTGCCTTATGTTCCGCTATATCGGCTAAGGTAGCACTAGGAGAACCACTGCGATTGTGCCCCAGTTGAGCTGGGACGAGCACCTCAGTGGAGAAAGCTAAAACTGACTGTCATGATGAAGCGCGAGCTGGTCGCTATTCGAGAGGTGTTTTCGAGTCCCTAAAGATTTATGCCGCTTCGGGCGACGAGTCGGCTCTGTCCGGCCAAGGCATGGATAGCGCCCTGAAATTGGTCTTCCGAATACTAGGGGCTTCGCCGAAATTTAAAATTATAGAATTCTATGGCTAAGTGAGAGTGTTCACGCATTATAGTCCGATTGCCTCGTTCGTTCGGCTGAGCGCCTCCCTCGAAGGACCCAAATATGGGGAAAAGAGCGCCCAGGTTTATCCCCGAACACCCCAGCACTAGCAGCATGGGGGCAGAAGCCGACGACTCGCCATCTCTCAGTATTGATAAACAGTCGCACAGAAGGTAATATTTTAAATTCAAGCAGCATTGCTTAGCGCATATGAACAAGTTTTCAGCGCACATGATAAGACGAGCGGGTTTTACTCAAAAAAATACATCCTTGGTACATTCATCTGCAACAAGGCGGGCACCCTTCAGAACAACCTTATAATAATTCTCGGGCTTGCAATGCTCCTTCCCCGACGGTGGCCCGTCCTTCACAAGCTTCTCCGCATCCAGCTTGCCCCAGTGCACCTTAGCACGGGCAAGGGCCCTACGGGCACCTTCAATGCAGACGGAGCGCTTGATGTATTCAAGCCTCGGACTGGCCTCCACCAGCCACCGTACCAGCCCGAAATAGCTCCCAGGCAGAGCCTCTCCAGGCCACAGCCGAACTAGGAGGCCCTTCATGACCTGTTCGGCCCCCTTGTGGAGCTCGACCAGTTGCTTCAGCTGATCGCTCAGGGGCACGGGGTGTCCGGCCTCAGCGTACTGAGACCAGAACATCTTCTCCGTCGAGCTTCCCTCCTCGGCTCGATAGAATGCGGCGGCAACAGATACACTCCGGGGAAGATGTGCGAACGCTCCTGGAGAGCTCCGGATTCGGGTAAGTAACAGGTAACTCACATTTATGTGTTTGCTTTGCATAAAGAATGCCTTACCCGCCGCAATCTTCTTCACCTCATCCAACTCCTGGAGGGTCTTCTGGGACTCGGCCTTGGCAGACTTGGCATTTTCTATAGCTGCCGAGATCTCGGACGCTCGCGTCTTCGAGTCAAGCTCCAAACTCTCACGTTTCTTCATGAGAACCTGGAGCTCTTGCCGCACCTTGCCAACCTCAGCCTCATACCTCTCCCGCTCGGTGCGCTCCACGGCCGCACTCTTCTCGGCCTCGAGCAGCGCTTGCTTAAGGGTCGCCACCTCAGACGTGGCCCCTACAATAGCCATGTCAATACCGTCATTTTTTGCAATTGCACCTTTTTTATATACATATTCAAACAGGGTATTTCTTACCTTCCTTCTCCTCGAGCTGCTTCTTGGCACGCTCGAGCTCTTGCTCGGACTTCTCGATACTCTGCTTCAGCACGTCCACTTCCGCAGTCAGTGCGGTGGACGCTAGCAGAGAAGCCTGCATATGCATATTGACTCCTTTTGTTAGACTCCTGTGAATTCTTTGATCCTCTATTCGGCTTTTCTTCCCGAACGCCCAACAGAGCATCAGGGGCTACTGTCTATGTGGTAACATTATGTGAACATTCTTTACTTACCTCAAAGCCTGTTAAAAGGCTTGTACAAGCTTCAGTCAGTCCACTTTTGGCGGACTGAACCTTCTGGATCACCGCACTCATAATAGTGCGGTGCCCCTCATCGATGGAGGCACGTTGGAGCGCCTCCAACATATTGTCCGGCGCCTCCGGTTGGGCGGAGTTCACCGGCACGGTAGGCTTGCTCCTCTTGGAAGGAGGTAGCCCGCCTGACTCTGGAACCCTTGAAGATTCCAGAGCTGTGTCCGGCCTTAAGTTGGACTTGGAGCCCTGGGGGGTTTCATCCCCTTTACTCCTAGAGTCCGGGAGGTTGCCTTGCGGCGCCTCCAGGACCACCTCCTCCCGGCTTGGAACCTGTTGGGACAACACTTCGGTGTCGTCCGCAGGGCGGGGGGATGAAGCCGTCGGAAGCGAGTTCACCTCCGACGAGTCCAGTGAGCCGCTCGACGATGCGTCGAGCCGGTCTTTGGGTAGGCTGCATAAACATATTCGACATAAGGGAAAGCTGTGCGAAAAACAAATACTATAAACTACCACAGTATCCGGACACTTACGATTTCGCCAGGGGCTTGGCCCTGGGCTGCCACTCCTCTTCGTCATCTTCGGCGTCGGTGGAGCAGTCCGGGGGAAGGGTTTTCCCCTTCTTGGACCCTACGGCCTCCTCGGAGAGGGCGGCTTTCCTTTTCTTCTCTCCTCCCGCTGGAGGGGGAGAGGTCTCTTCTTCTTCCTCCACGTCTTCACGAGAGGAAGGCGCTTCGGGACCGTCGGATGACGAATCCGACACCTCCTGGCGTCGAGCACTCTTTCGAGTCCCCATGGCCCTTTTCGTGGCCTTCTTCTCCAGCACCACATAGGGCACCGGAACCAGCAGCTTCGCCAAGTAAATGTCCGCTGGGCCTTCGGGCAGAGGAGCCGGACAGTTGATCTGTCCGGATGTCACACCCAATTCTATCCAAGATAAGGGAACTCAGATCCTGCATAGAGTCAGACTATGAAAAACTGATACCCTGTAAAAGGATAAAAACAGCTTACCACATGAGCGTGATGCTGAGAACTGAATCCGCGATCCTCGGCAGCGGATGCGGGAGCCTCAGCGCCCTTGAAAATCACCCTCCAGGCATCTTCGTACATCGTGTCGAAGAGCCTGTTAAGAGTTTGATGTTGCGTCGGGTCGAATTCCAAAAGGTTGAAGGCATGTCGTTGACACGGGAGGATCAGGCGAACAAGCATAACCTGGACTACGTTGAATAGCTTGAGCTTCTTGTCCACCAGGGTTTGGATGCATGTTTGGAGTCCGGTCAGCTCTCCTTTTTTACCCCAAGACAGGCCTGTCTCCTTCTAGGAGGTGAGCCGCGTGGGGGGGGATCGGAACTCAGGGGGTGCGACCCATTCGGCGTCGCGCGGCTCGGTGATGTAAAACCACCCTAATTGCCACCCCTTCAGGGTCTCCACAAAGGAGCCCTCGAGCCACAGGACGTTGGCCATCTTGCCAACCATGGCGCCGCCGCACTCCGCCTGGCTGCCGCGCACCACCTTTGGCTTGACGTTGAAAGTCTTAAGCCATAGGCCGAAATGGGGGCGGATGCGGAGGAACGCCTCGCACACGACGATAAACGCCGAGATGTTGAGGACGAAGTTCGGGGCCAGATCGTGGAAATCCAGGTCGTAGTAGAACATGAGCCCCCGGACAAATGGATGTAGAGGGAAGCCCAGTCCGCGGAGGAAATGGGGGAGAAATACCACCCTCTCATGGGGCCTAGGAGTGGGGATGAGCTGCCCCTTCTCGGGGAGTCGGTGCGCGATGTCGCTAGCCAGATATCCGGCCTTCCTCAAGTTTTTTATGTGTCCCTCCGTGACGGAGGAGACCATCCACTTGCCTCCCGCTCCGGACATGACTGGAGAAGGTTGAGGTGGTAGTGCGGACTTGGGCACTGGAGCGCGAGTGCGCAAGAATGGATAGGCAAAGGAGGAAGAAGGCGTGGGTGAAAAGGTGGATCCTTATCCCCTTATATGGGTGGATGCAACAACATGTCCCCACCAGCCTGGTAAAACTCGCTTATCTCCAAGCGCCGCAATCAATGGCGCGGTTGGGTTACCCACCCGTATTGATGAGAATCCCGGAATAAAGGGACACGATCTCTGCTTTGACAAGACGTGCCAAGGAAACTGCCTCGCATAACATGCTGAGGTGGGATAATGAAACGATTTGGATAAAGGCTTGGCCGTGGCGTGTCGCACCACGGAATACGTCAGCAGATTAGATTTGTGTTAATATTATTATTCTCTCTAGGGCAATATGTGGAAACTTATTTTGCAGAGCCGGACACTATCTTTGTGTTCAAAATCTTCTATGAAGTACTTGGAGGAGGAACCCGCCTTGCAATGCCGAAGACAATCTGCGCGGCGGACTCGTCGTCATTGAAGCCTGGTTCAGGGGCTACTGAGGGAGTCCTGGATTAGGGGGTGTTCGGATAGCCAAACTATACCTTCTGCCGGATTCCTGGACTATGAAGATACAAGATTGAAGACTCCATCCCGTGTCCGGAAGGGACTTTTCCTTGGCATGGAAGGCAAGCTTGGCGATATGGATGTTCAGATCTTCTACCATTGTAACCGACTCTATGTAACCCTAACCCTATCCGGTGTCTATATAAACCGGAGGGTTCTAGTCTGTAGGACAACATACACATCAACAATCATACTGTAGGCTAGCTTCTAGGGTTTAGCCTCTCTGATCTCGTGGTAGATCAACTCTTGTACTACCCATACCATCAATATTAATCAAGCAGGACGTAGGGTTTTACCTCCATCGAGAGGGCCCGAACCTGGGTAAAACTTCGTGTCACCTGCCTCCTGTTACCATCCGGCCTAGACGCACAGTTCGGGACCCCCTACCCGAGATCCACCGGTTTTGACACCGACAAGGACCCTGACGAGGAGAAGGTGTACCAAGGCATGGGACGAGGAGCTATAGTTTCATGCCACAACGTAATTTCAGATTTCGGTGCCAAGGCAACATTTTTAAAACGGTCGCCACAACAATATTTTCTGAGATTGTCACCATGACAACGTTTTTTAAACGGTTGCCACGGCAACAAAATATTGGCTGTCACGTCGGTTCAACTGGAGATTGGAGGCGATCATGGAGAACTCCCGGCGCCCAGGGCTATACCATATCATGATATTATGAATTGCCTGAGATGTTTATCCCTTTGTTGTTCGCACCCTTTGATTGCGTGGTAGTCAATTACTAGGGTGATCTCTCATAGTAAATATCAAGTTAAAAGGTGCTCTTCCCAGTGTTGCAACCGTCTAGAACACGTAGCGTTCCGGAGTGTGTCATGTCCACATGAGTACAAACGGGACGTGAGGTGTAAGACGAACATGGCCAGACCATGTATGCAGATAGCAATCGGTTGTCTTGAAGTTCTGGCAGAATCGTTCTGAGCTCGAAGCACAAAGCATCAAAAGATGAACAAGAGTCATATGGAGATATGATCGGCAAAAGTTTGCCTACCGGTTAAACTTCTCGTTGTAGCATCCCAAATTTTCAATTTGGAATGTTATACATTAGATCATCATTGCATATCATATTTTATTGCATTTTGGCTTGATCCTAGAAATTCTACGCAACCCAAGGACCCACGGAGAGAGTTGGGGATTTCGTTATTTTCATATTTGAGTTTTCTCAAATTTTGAAAGGAGGATCATTTGGTTTTGATTATTTTTCCCGTCCTAATATTTCAAAAATAAAAATATATGAGAGGAGATAAATGAATTCTCCAAAATAGATGAAATATTAGAGGAAAAATATAAAAAATCAAATAAATATTTTATTTGGACTTTATTGCAATTTTATTTGAATTAGAGAAATTGCACGTTTTCAAAATTGCATTTTAGGGCCAAGAAAATGTTCATCTTGTTCTAAATATTTTATTTAGATGGTGGAAATTTGTTTTGGCATTTTTAGATTTTTATTTATTTCTCTAGAATTTATTTTCGGCGGAATGTTGTTTTAAAAAAAACTGTTCGTGCGCCCGACTGGGCCGAAGGCCCAGCCGAGCCGGACCAAGCCCGCGTCGCCGCCGTCTCCCGCACCGGCTTGGGACCGGAGTCCCGAGCGAAGCCGCCGCTGCCGCCCGAGTCCGGGAGGAGCACGCCTCCCGAGACAGCCTCTCCCCCAAGCCAGCCGCCCCTCCTCTTAAATACTGCCGCCACCAACCCCCACCACCACCATCCGAGCCGCCACGCCAAACCCCGCCGCCAGCGCCGCCGCCGCCTGCCGTTGCCGCCCCGCCGCCGCTCGAGCAGCCCCCCGCCAGAGCCGGTGGATCTCGCCGGAGCCCCGAGGTAGACGCCCCGCCGCCACCGGTTTTTGAGAGAAAACCGATTCGGTTTTTTAGAAAACCCTAGTTTTCGGTTTTTTAGAATAGATCGGTTTTATTTTTTTGATTTATTTATTTAGCGGACGTTCGTTTGTACGTTCTTTTTAACGAACGGTGTTCACTCGTTAGCCGGAGACAGCGAACGTTCGTTCATTAGCCTATTCGTCAGTTTTTCTTTTTCTCAGATTTTTCCGCGATTATTTTCGATCGTGATTTCTGATCCGATTTTCGTTTTAGTATAACTTTTTGCTCGCTTATCGGAATCAGGCGATTCAAGCGCCTAGAGTTTCGTCTCGAAACCCTCTTTCTGTTTAACCAACTTAAACAAGATTTCACTACTGTAAAATTTGACTCTTTCGCCATTTGAGTTTTGTTGCTACGTTTGATTTGATTCTTTTTGCAAACCGGAGTTCTTAAGTTGAACCTTCTGGTTAGATCTCTTATTTGAGTTTTTCCCGTGCCCTTGTTTGATTGCTTATTGTATGCTTGTTTGTTTGCGATAGAGTACCCGGAGTGCGAAGCGTGCTACTATGAGTCTCTAGATTTTGCGGATCATCAGCAAGGCAAGTAACACTTTGATCATACCTCTTTACTACCCAGTTTTATTGCACTAGATCAACCCTCGAACAATTGCTTGGTTAGGATCTGAATAAAATTGTGGGTTTGGGAAGTAGATGAGGTAGTACCTATTCACCTGTTTATTATCAAACCTTGGGAGTTACTTCTATGTTGCTTAGATTGCTATGCTATGCTCGTAGATGTGGATTGGGTTTGAGAGTTTTCATGACAGATGTGAGAATTGTTAAATAATGGTTAACTTAAGGTGGCAACTTTAATACACATCTGGGCGGATTGAGGCACCTGGGGAATTCCAGTGATTGCTTGTATTTTAGGAAATCCGGAGGTACCATGTGATTCTCCTATGGACTGCCACCCAGGCTCAAAGGTATCATAAGATTATTCATGCTAGAAACTCCCGTGTGCAGCCACATGCCATTATGGGCTCTGGCATAGTTGAGTAAGTTGTGGGAAACCTTTCCATGATGGGCTAGCAGGTGTAGGGGATTGTAGGTGTGCCAGCCTATATACCGGTTAAGGGGACCTCTTCCGAAAGATTGTGTCTCGGTCATCCATTTCTCAAACATTTTGTAGTGTGAGAAATCCAACAGAGGAGATCGAGTCTTGTGGGGAAAAGTGCACAAACCTCTGCAGAGTGTACAAGCTAATCATGGTTAGCCGTGTCCCCGGTTATGGACATCTTAAGTATCTGGTTCTTGGATTATCATGTGGATCTCGTCACTCTTAATTATAAAATTTGATTGGGTTATTAATTACTTTTAATTGGGATTGAGATGGGGTTTACCATTCTCAATGTTTAACAACCACCATGATAGTTAAATAAAATTTATTCCTTTGTAGTAGGGAAAAATCGGCTTTTCGCAAAACATTTTAACCATACAGCCTCCACCAGCCATATATGCATGTAGTGATAGCATTATTCTGTTCATTACTCTTTTGTGTTACCTTGCCAGCATATTCCATGTGCTGACCCGTTTTCGGGCTGCAACATATCTTGTTGCAGACTTTTCAGACGACGAGTAAGGAGCCTTAGGTCATGATCTTTCACTCAGTGATGCCGTTGGAGTTGATGGACTCACTTTATCTTCCAAGCCTTCTGCTGTTATCGTAATTAGATGGCCTTAAGCCATATTTATTGTAATAAGTTCTTTTTGAGACATTCGATGTAATAAGTGTGTGATTGCTACTCTGTTATAAATCCTTCAAGTATTGTGTGTGTCAGCATTACCGATCCAGGGATGACACTTATGCACAGAGATCAGACTGTTTGAGGTCTGGTCTCTACAAAGATGGTATCAGAGCACATGCTGACTGTAGGACACGACCACTAAGCCAAAACCCTAGATCACTACTCTCTTCTCATTTCTGACTCCTCTCCCTTTTGTACTCTTTAGGATGGCGGACACAAGGAACAAGTTTGCACAACCAGATGAAGACACACCTTTTGGACGCCACTTGAAGGAAGTCACTAGGTACCTGCACATCGGAATACCAAGCTTCACCGGGACTTACAACGCCACTTTACCAGAAGAGGAGCACTGGATGATTCATGTTCAAGTTCCAGGAAGGACATTTATGCCAGTCACTGAGCCCATAGAGTTTTCCTTTAATGCACCAACCTGGAGTCTAGGAAAGAGTATGGCAGCCCACATCACCATGGAACGCATTGGGGAATTTTACCAAAAGGATCTCACAGATACTATCTACCAGATTTGTGGGCGCTGAGATGAGCAATGGGAGATGATCAACACCAGGAAGGATAGATCAATTGCCGCTTTCATCCAAGAGTTAAACCAGCACATTCGTCGCTAGGAGAATCAGATGTGCGCAGGCATGATAGATCTGAAGAAGGCAATGACAAGGATCGCAGAGCTTGAAGAAGAACTCAAGGCTACACGCGAAGATTATGAGGAGGAAATCCTCGTACTAGTGGAGAAGAATGATGACCTGGAAAGGAAGCTAGGAGTATTCATGGGAGACCCCGCGCCAGGAGGAGAAGACGACGAACCCAAGGAGATTCATTCTAAAGACTACATCATCATCGACGACACCGACTGGGACCCTGACGATAGTGATGATTACTATGTTGATGAAGCTGGAGCAAATATCATGGAGTCTTCGACCGATCAATATTTCTAGTCGACCACCATATCAGTAGTAGTATTCCCCCATGTAAATCGTATAGTACAAGCACTTTGTAACGATAGTTCTAGACCGATTGTATGCCCTTGTTTGATTGATTGAGTGATATGATTGTGTTTGTCTCATGTGCATATGGGTAGTGTTTTCTCACTAGACCTCATTCTATTCTATTATCTTCCCTCTAAACCCTCAGATGCCTCCGAGACGTGACCCCGGATTTACCTTTCCACTGAAGCTCACTCAGTTGATCCAGTAGTAGAATACCCTGATGCAGTTGTTAGTTTAGAACCAAGGCAACAACAACAACAACCCACCACCACCACCCCCAGTTGACAATTTAGCCCGTTTTCTGAGGTTGCAGCCGTCGGTGTTTTCTAGTAGCACCGAGCCGATAGTTGCAGATGATTGGCTCCGCAAGATTGGAAGGGAGTTAACCACTGCAGGATGCACATATGCTGAGAAGGTGCGTTTTGCCGCACACCAATTGGATGGACCAGCGGCCTCGTGGTGGGAGAATTACACAGTCACCTATCCTATAGCCACTGTTACATGGGACCAGTTGCAGCAGGCTTTTCGTACTGCCCATGTATCAGCGGGAGCTATGGCCATGAAGAAGTGTGAGTTTCGCAACTTACGCCAAGGAGGACGCGCTGTTGGCCAGTATGTGGATGAATTCAGTAAGCTAGCACGTTATGCCCCAGATGACGTTGCTACAAATGTAGCTAAGAAGGAGAAGTTTCTGGAAGGACTGAATGATGAGCTGAGCATGCAGTTGATGGTGGCAAATTTCAATAACTACCAGGAGTTGGTGGATAGAGCCCTCATGCTTGAAGGGAAGCAACAGCAGATTGACAACCGCAAGAGGAAGTATGGACAAGGTAAGTATAATTCTGGAGCCCAGCAGAGACCCCGTTTCACCCCAAACTCGGGAGGTCTTGTTCATAACCATGGAGGCCACACTCATAATGGAGGAAGTTCGCACAATCATAGTGGCCCCATGAACGGAAATGGTAACGAAGGAAGTAGCGGACAAAACCATTCCAACCCGGCAACACCCGCCAAGAAGGATCTAAGCCACGTCACTTGCTACAAATGCCAGAAGACCGGACATTATGCCAATGAATGTCCTGAAGCCAAGAATGGAAATGGCAATGGAAGCTCTGTGAAGAATCCCAACCCTTTCAATAGGGGACAAGTGAACCACGTTAACGTGGAGAAGATTGAAGCTCAGCCAGATGCAGTAATAGGTAAGTTTTTGGTTAAGTCATTTACTGCAGTCGTCCTTTTTGATACTGGTGCATCGCATTCATACATATCAAGGGGAATTGTGGATAAGTATAAGTTGCCCACTAGAGTTCTTAAGACACCCATGCTAGTAACCTCACCCGGAGCAGAGTATATGGCAAGCCATGGATGTTTTCACATGCCATTGACTATAGGTAGGCATGTTTTTCCCTCAGATCTGATAATATTGGAGTCGCAAGGTTTGGATGTAATACTGGGTATGGATTGGCTATCGATGTAGGGAACATTGATTGCGCCAGTAAGACGATTTTGCTCACCACCCTAGAAGGAAGAAGGATCAAGTATGTATCCCGGCATGTGCCGATTAGGACTCAAGTAAATTCCTTATCAGGAGTTGTACAGGAGGAAGTACCAGTGGTGAAGGAATTCCCGGATGTATTTCCTGAAGAGTTGCCAGGCATGACACCAGATAGAGACATTGAGTTTCTGATTGAGCTTTTGCCAGGCACATGGCCAATATCTAAGAGACCGTACAGGATGCCCGCACATGATTTAGAGGAAATTAAGAAGCAGATTAAGGAGTTACTGGATAAAGGTTATATTTGCCCAAGTTCGTCACCTTGGGGATCACTAGTACTTCTAGTGGAGAAGAAGGATGGATCGTTAAGGATGGTCGTTGATTATCATGGATTGAATGAAGTAACGATCAAAACAAGTACCCACTGCCGATGATCAATGATTTGTTTGATCAGCTGCAAGGAGCTAAGGTGTTTTCCAAGATCGATCTGCGATCAGGGTATCACCAACTGAAGATTCGAGAGCTAGATATACCCAAGAAAGCTTTTACCATGAGATATGGGCTATATGAGTATACCGTTATGTCATTTGGTCTGACTAACGCACCTGCCTATTTTATGAATATGATGAACAAAGTGTTTATGGAGTTTTTGGATAAGTTCGTTGTGGTGTTCATTAATGATATACTGGTCTACTCAAAGAATGAAGAAGAACATAAGGAACATTTGCGATTGGTACTTGGGAAGCTCAGAGAACATCAGCTATATGCCAAGTTCAGCAAATGTGAATTTTGGCTGAAGGAAGTTGGATTTCTTGGACACGTTATATCCGGAGAAGGAATAGCAATAGACCCCACCAAGGTTTTCACTGTGACAAACTGGGAGTCACCCACGTCAGTTGGAGAGATCCGGAGTATTCTTGGACTCGCAGGATACTACCGGAGGTTCATTGAGAATTTCTCAAAGATTGCAAAGCCCGTGACGGAGTTGTTGAAGAAGGACACCAAATTTAAATGGACTGAGGAATGTGAGGCTAGTTTTCAGGAGTTGAAGAGACGCTTGGTATCATGACCAGTGTTGATTCTGCCAGATCAACGCAAAGATTATGAAGTATACTGTGATGCTTCACGTCGAGGACTTGGAGCCGTACTTATGCAAGAGAGAAGAGTTCTTTCATATGCCTCACGACAGCTTAAACCCCATGAGTTAAACTACACTACGCATGATTTGGAGTTAGCAGCCGTAGTGCATGCATTGAAGACATGGAGACATTTTCTCATCGAAAACCATTGTGAGGTATACACGGATCACAAGAGTTTGACGTATATCTTCACGCAGAAGGAGCTGAATCTCAGGCAAAGGAGTTGGTTGGAGCTCATTAAGGATTATGATATGAGATTACATTATCATCCCGGAAAGGGTAACGTAGTAGCCGATGCGTTGAGCCGCAAAAGTCATGTCATTGCACTCATGACCGAAGAGTTACCCAAGGAGTTAGCCGAGGATCTTTGCGAGCTATGTTTGGAAATAGTTCCAAGAGGTTATGTAGCAGCATTGGAAATTCAGTCTACTTTGATGGATAAGATCAGAGAAGCTCAGAAGACGGACAAGGAGATTGCCAAGATAAAGGAAAGAATGAGCAAAGGAAAGTCTAAAGGATTTCGTGAGGATGAGCACGATACCTTATGGTTTGAGGACCGCGTATATGTGCCCATTGATCAGGAGATCAGGAAGTTGATTCTGCAAGAGGCCCATGATTCGCCATATTCGATTCACCCAGGAAATACCAAGATGTATTTGGATTTGAAGAACAGTTTCTGGTGGACCAGAATGAAGAAGGATATTGTGGAGTATGTAGCAGTTTGTGATGTATGTCAGAGAGTGAAGGCAGAACATCAGAAGCCAGCTGGATTGCTACAACCATTGCCGATACCCGAATGGAAGTGGGATAAGCTAGGAATGGATTTTATCACGGGATTACCCAGGACTCATTCAGGCTATGACTCGATATGGGTTGTAGTCGATTGTTTGACGAAAGTAGCTCATTTCATCCCAGTAAAGACCACTTACACCAGTGGTAAGTTAGCAAAGATATACATTACCAGGATCGTATGTCTGCATGGAGTTCCGAGGACCATTGTATCAGATAGAGGAACCCAGTTTACTTCAAAGTTTTGGAATCAGTTGCATGAAACTTTGGAACCATGCTAGAGTTCAATACAACTTTCCACCCGCAGACAGATGGACAGACTGAGAGAGTAAATCAGATTCTGGAGGACATGTTGAGAGCTTGTGTGCTAGACTATGGATCTAGTTGGAACGATAATTTGCCTTATGCAGAGTTCTCTTATAGCAACAGTTATCAAGCCAGTTTGAAGATGGCCCCTTTCGAAGCCTTGTATGGAAGGAGGTGCAGAACACCGTTGTTGTGGGACGAAGTTGGAGACCGACAGTTGTTTGGACCAGATTTGATTAAAGAGGCTGAAGAGAAGGTTAAACTAATTCGCGATAGACTCAAGGTAGCCCAGTCCAGGCAGAAGAGTTATGCGGATTCTAAATGCAAGGAGACAATTTATGAAGTCGGAGACAGAGTGTATCTTCGGGTATCCCCACTTCGAGGAGTGAAGCGCTTTGGAGTTAAGGGAAAGTTAGCGCCACGATTTGTGGGACCATACAGAGTTTTGGAACGTATGGGAGAAGTTGCTTACAAGTCAGAATTGCCCGAGGGATTGTCAGGAGTTCACGATGTGTTCCACGTTTCTCAGTTGAAGAAGTGCCACGCAAAGATGGCTGATATTCCTCTAAGAGATACAGTACCGCTGGAAGCGATACAGTTGGATAGTGATTTGACTTACTAGGAGAAACTAGTTAAGATTCTTGATTTCGCCAGCCGTGTCACACGTAACAAAGTAATCAAGTTCTGCAAGGTTCAGTGGAGTCACCATACCGAAGATGAAGCCGCCTGGGAGCGAGAAGAAGACCTACGGAAGGATCACTCTCACCTATTTTCTAGCCAACCCGAATCTCGAGGGCGAGATTCATCTTAAGGGGGGTAGGTTTGTAACATCCCAAATTTTCAATTTGGAATGTTATACATTAGATCATCATTGCATATCATATTTTATTGCATTTTGGCTTGATCCTAGAAATTCTACGCAACTCAAGGACCCACGGAGAGAGTTGGGGATTTCGTTATTTTCATATTTGAGTTTTCTCAAATTTTGGAAGGAGGGTCATTTGGTTTTGATTATTTTTCCCATCCTAATATTTCAAAAATAAAAATATATGAGAGGAGATAAAATGACTTCTCCAAAATAGATGAAATATTAGAGGAAAAATATTAAAAACCAAATAAATATTTTATTTGGATTTTATTGCAATTTTATTTGAATTAGAAAAATTGCCCGTTTTCAAAATTGCATTTTAGGGCCAAGAAAATGTTCATCTTGTTCTAATTATTTTATTTAGACGGTCAAAATTTGTTTTGGCATTTTTAGATTTTTATTTATTTTTCTAGGACTTATTTTTGGCGGAACGTTGTTTTTAAAAAAAATTGTTCACGCGCCCGACTGGGCCAAAGGCCCAGCCGAGCAGGGCCAAGCCCGTGCCGCCGTCGTCTCCCGCACCGGCTCGGGACCGGAGTCCCGAGCGAAGCCGCCGCTGCCGCCCGAGTCCGGGAGGAGCACGCATCCCGAGACGGCCGCTACCCCAAGCCAGTCGGCCCTCCTCTTAAATACCGCCGCCATCGACCCCCACCACCACCACCCGAGCCGCCCCGCCAAACCCCGCCGCCAGCACCGCCGTTCGCCGCCGCCGCTGCTGCCTAGCGCCGCCGCCACCTGCCGTTGCCGCCCAGTCGCCGCCCGAGCAGCCCGCCGCCCCATCGGAGCCCCGCCGAGGTAGACTCCCCGTCGCCGTCGGTTTTTGAGAGAAAACCGATTCAGTTTTTTTAGAAAACCCTAGTTTTCGTTTTTTTAGAATAGATCGGTTTTATTTTTTCCGTTTATTTATTTAGCGGACGTTCGTCCGTACGTTCGTTTTAACGAAAGGTGTTCACTCGTTAGCCGTAGACAGCGAACGTTCATTCGTTAGCCTGTTCGCCAGGTTTTCTTTTTCTCGGATTTTTCCGCGATTATTTTCGATCATGATTTCTGATCCGATTTTCGTTTTAGTATAACTTTTCGCTCGCTTATCGGAATCAGGCGATTCAAGCGCCTAGAGTTGTCTCGAAACCCTCTTTATGTTTAACCAACTTAAACAAGATTTTGCTACTGTAAAATTTGACTTTAGTCTACATTAGTAAACGAAGCTTGTTTCTTTCGCCATTTGAGTTTTGTTGCTTCGTTTGATTTGATTCTTTTTGCAAACCGGAGTTCTTAAGTAGAGCCTTATGGTTAGATCTCTTTTTTGAGTTTTACCCGTGCCCTTGTTTGCACTACAAAAAAATACACTTCCGTGATGATACATGTTTGTCACAGTAGGTCGCTTTTTTTGTCATGCATGTACATCCATGACAAATTTATGACAGAATCAAGATAGTCATACCTGTGCTGTCGTAGAAGTGTTCCATGACATTACCAAAATTATCATCACGGAAGTGTCCACTTCCATGACGATAAATCACGCGTCACAGAAGTGCTTTCGTCAAGGGTGACCGACACGTGGCATCCACCGTAACGGAACACCGTTAAGCTATTGGGTCAGGTTTTGGATCCGATAACCCGTTAACAGCCCCGACCAATGGGAAATTTCCACATGTAAAATTCTTAATGGCCGGACGAAACACGTGTCAGCTCGTTAGTGGGTCAGATAGGCGCCTATGATACGTCGACACGTGGCACGACCCAACAGAGGCCCATTCCTGTGAAAAGGCCGGCCCGTTTAACTTGGTCAAAAGGTGGCAGGCCGGCCCATGGAAAGCCTATTAACAGCCTGTTCGCATATTGCCCATTTACAGCCCGCTAACCCAAGGCCCGTTACGCCCTATCCGAATTAGGCCCAGTAGCGTCATCTGGGCCATCCAATATGATTCCAGCTCGTTTTCACTTCTGGCCCATGTATGGCCCATGACGTCTTTCGGCCCATATGAGGCCCTATGTAACTCTTGGCCTATTAACGGCCCGTGGTGAAACTGGCCCGTAATGAACGGTGTATCACTTTATACCCATTAACAGCCCGTTATTCTGTTGGGCCGTTTCCAGCCCATGTTATCTTTCGGCCTTCTGAGAGCCCATTTATTCTTAGGCTCACTTCCAGCATTCGTTTACTTACGGCCCGTTACTGTCATTTTCTGCTTGTGGGCCAAATTCAGCCCGTGGTTACAGTTGGCCCGTTTGTGGTCCGTTAATATGTTGGGCCATTTTCATAGCATCATCAAATACGACCTATTAACGATGGCCCATTACGGTCGGCCCATGAACGGACGATTCCAACTCTAGCCTGTTTACGGCCATAATGCAGCCTGTTATTGGCCCATGTTTGGCCAATCGATCATACGGCCCGTATAAGGCCCATTCATGATACGGCCCGTAGAAGGCCCATTGTTTCTATGGCCCATAGAAGGCCTACTGTTTCTATGGCCCGTAGAAGGCCCACTATTTCTACGCCCCGTAGGAGGCACAGTGTCACTACAGTAAATTTAGCCCATGGTTATTGTGGCCTAGTTTTAAAAAATAGGTTATTGCAGCCACTAGTTAACGCAGAAAAAGAACTGCAATGACTACAAGCAAACAAATAAACAAGACAACAAGGAAATAAATAAGCAAGCAACTAAGGCTAGGCTATCACGGCTATTACACATATTACATCCACTGGGCATCAAAGTTCACCACCAGTGCAAATATAGGGAACAAAGCAGCATATCATATACACTGGCCATCAAAATTGGCCACCAGTGCAAATAAACACGGCAGCAAAACAAGAGCATAACTGAAAAAACTTCAGAAGAGCTCAAGAAACGTTATCCTGGGTATCCACCATGCTGGCAATAAGCTTAGCAAGCTGATTAGCTTTGTCCCGTTTGGCGCTAAAATCCTCCAACACTTGCTGTTGCACCAGAAAGTATGCATCTGAATGCTCCAGGGACTTCCGCAATCCTTCCGCTTCTTGTCACAGCACAGTTGAACGATGTCTTTCAGCTTGTAGTTGAGACTCAAGAAACCGAACTGATTCAGACAGTGAGTTTGAATAGCTTGTGCAAGCGGTAGTGGTCAGTAACTCCAACACTAAACCAAGATAGGATGTCTCACTATCCTGAACCTTATCTGCATTACTTCCTTTACCGTTGCTTAATAAGGCACTCTTCCCCAATATTCTATCAGCATTCTAAAAGAAGAAACAAGCAGACACATAACAAGTTTAGCATGTAATAGTATATGAAACTCATTTCGGTGAACCAGTTCATTAGTAAGGTGGACAGGATTAAACTACCAAGTCTTCTATTGCCAAGTACTAGTACATAATAAAAGCATCAAACAAACATATATCTATGTCCTATGGTAGCAATGGAATCTTAAATTAGAACAGTTGTTCTTCAGGTTTAGGCACTTGTTCTACATGAACAGAGTACAGTAAGACGCAAGAATATAATACTTAAAAATAGAAAATGAGCTCATAGACGTTACCACATTCTTGGTTCGGGACCAGTACAAAACAAGGCGTTCCCAGTCATCGTCCAGTAAATGTGTCTTAGGAGAACGTAAGGGAATTTGATGAGTTTCTTTGCCGGTGAAGTACATTTTCTTCAGGTAATTCCGATACTGCCACCAAGCATTCTTGAAGATAGCAGAGGTATTAGCACAGGTTACCTCATCCTGAGTTTCCAAATCGGTCCTTCCCTATAGAGAAAAACGGGAAAATTTGCTGTATTATAACCATCATGGAGGTAGGATGTATGGGACGAATCAAAGTAATTTCCATGAATAACATTACTTACACATAACTCCTGGACAAACACCTGCAACTGGCATTTTCCTTCATCTTTAGTATAATATTTCCAAGATGGGAACATACGCACATAGGATTTAACAACATCAAATGCGATAGATGCTAAGCTACGACTAGCTGGTTGTGCTTCCTCCACAGGAATAGGCGTACTAACTGGTGGAGTTGGGGTTCGCCGTGATAGTACTGGCCCTTTGGGCACTGGAGCTGCCTTACTAACTACTCTTGTTTGGGAGCTCTGTGGTGGAGATGGTGCTATGTCAACAGGAACTGGGTTACTATCGACTGGGGTTGGGGTTAGATTGGGTGAAGCTGGTTCTCTGTCCATCATAGTAGGGGTACAATCTACGAGAGTTTGGGTTATGTGTGGTAGAGCTGGTTCTTGTGCATGTACAACCGGGGTGCTATCTCCACAAAGAGGTAGCACTGTTTTATTTAAAGACCGTGTTTTTAGTCTGCTAGATACTGGCATCACCCGCTCCAATTCAAATGGCTGATAAACAGGAAACATAGTTGAATGTACAGACATTGTATGAGAGACAGATGCAATAGATAGTGTGGAAAAAAGAGGGCATGAAATAGTTGACATGTATATTGTTTAACTAAAACGAATAGCATGACATAATTTCACATATATGATGTCTATCTAAACTGGATAGCATAGCATAACATAATGCAAAGATATGATGAATAACTAAATAGGATCGCATGACATAATTCACCAACATGTTATCTAAGTAATCATGATCGCATCATTTAATTCACATATGTGATTTATATGCTAAACAGAGGGCATTCGGTATGATGTCTGAACTAAGAACATGGTGTTTATATGATGTCTAAACTATGCAATGCAAGACACCGTATGCATGATATGAGCAGTATAACCGTGCCAAGTTAGAGCATACACCTCAGTGGGGGAATAGGACTGGTCATTTGTCTCTGAATCCATCTCTGAGGAGCTATCGGGACCCAACAAGAGATCTGCTTCGACAGGTAGCACTATCTGCTCTGAAGGCCTTGTTTTCACTCCAGATTTTTCCATCTCCCACCCAAATGGCTGATTCACAGGAAGAGTAGTTTAATGTACAAACATTGTCGACAAATGGAAATGTAATGAAGAAAAGGATAGGCAAGATATCATTCAAATATATGATGCATGGTTAAACAGGATGTCATTGCACATTTCACATATATTATGGGTGGATAAAAGACATGAGACTGCATAATTCCCATATATGATATAGAAACTAAACAGGTGGCATTACAGAACGTATCTAAACTAAGCAGATGACATATATGATGTGAAAAGTAGGCACTGCAAGGCAACATATGCATGATATGACTAACATCATCATGCCAAGGTAGAGCAAACACCTTGGGGGTAAATAGGAGTGGTCAGTGGCGTCTGAATCCGCCTCAGAACAGATATCTTCCTCTGGATTACAATCTGGAGAGGGGTGGGGAGGGTTTGCCTTTGAACCCACCATGGAGTGATGTCTGCATGACATTGTATTGCCGTGCAAAACTCTTCTCTTTTTCTCTACATGCTCAGCATGACTGTGTACAATATCTGACATGCATACGAAAAAATATGGTGAGATTATGTAAGGAGAGCATGCAGAAATTTAGAGTGATGGTAACAACCAGTGGATCGATGTTTTTCCGTTGAACCAAAATAGCCCTAATGGATCGACGTGAATGTATAGTAATAAGTGATGCAACAAGTGTACAACCTCTTTGCCGCAGCCGTGTCGACCTCAGCATCATTGGGTTGGTCGCTGAAGCAGTTGAGGCAGAGGTGGCTGTCGAAGGTGTGGAGGAAGATCTGAGGAATCTGTAGACGGCGTCCAGGGCGCTGCTCTGTTGTGATGGATCGTTCTGTCATTGGAGCACCTCCGGTTAGCCGTAAGACATCAAGGCTGAAGCAGCACAAGACAGACACCGTCAATCTCAAGTGGGATTCTAATAGCATCTCCAATAGATGATGTAAAATGGATGTAAAATTAACATCACCAAAAACCACCTGACTACAACAGATGAGGTAAAAACTGTAGACTCTGAACTTAACTGTCGAAACTGAAATTTACTATGGAATCTGAATGCTACTATCGAAACTGAACGCAATGGTAGCAGAGAGGCACTTGACATGTAGTTTAGGGAGGGCCTGCAATTCATCTTCAACCTGCACCCCCCTGAGTCGCCAACCACCACCGGCCGAACCACTGGCCCTAGCGCCGCCTCGCCGCCCTGAAACAACTCGCCACCGCTGCCCCGGCCAGCCCTCTAGCCCCCCCCCCCACCCTGAACCCTAAGATAGATAGTGGGGTACCGCTCCGGCGAGCCCCCGTCCCCGCTGCGGGTGGTTCTTCCTTAACTCCGGCGAGCCCCCCAACCCCTGAAAATTGACTGACCCAAAAGTTGATTCAGTCGACTGAAGTGTGGCTTAATCGAAGCAGAGCAGCAGCACGAGCGAGGGGGAGAGCAGCAGCAGCAGCTGGGCGAGCGAGCGATCGAGGGAGAGCCAGAGCAGCAGTAGCAGATTCGGCTGGTATGGACGCCGCCGCCGAAGGGGCCTCGCGCTGGGGGAGAGCCGTCGTGGAGATGTCGCCCGCGGCGCTGGCTTCAAGGTAGCCGCTCCATGGGGGTGCGGGATGGAGCACCATCTGTGCCGGGAGGTCGAGTTAAGGAGAAATTGTGATGTGATGAGTGTACAACCTCTTTGGTGGCGCTGAGTAGGCCTCGGCTTCGTCCGAGGAGTCGGTGAGGATGTTGCGGTTCCGGTGGAGCAGGTTAAGGCGGCGCTATGGGGATGAAGCAGCCGCGATAGACGAGGCGATCATCGAAGCAGCTCCTTGGAGGTGGAGGACGGGGTGGCTGAACCGGCGGGACGGCGAGATGGATGACGGATCCTCATCTGGGGAGGTGGACGAGGGACGTCGAGCTATTGCGGTGGACGATGTCGTCGGGGAAGAGGCTCCGGGTGGGCAGCGGTGACGTGGCGGATGGAGGAGGGTGGGGTTTCGCGGCTGGAGCGGAGAGGTTATGGCGACCTGGGATTTCGAATGGCGAAAAGGGGGCAATGGGAGGGGTTGAAGCATGACTTAGGAACGCGCTTGTCCAAAATGTAGGGTGTGTTACAAAAGTACCCCCCACCAATTTGAACTAGCGGCCCTTTCGACTCAGGGTTAGAAGGGGGATTTTGCGTGTCGGGATTTGGCAGCTGGAGGGAGTTTTCGTGCGCGTTGTAATTTTGGGATAGCAAGGCGTGGGTTGTGAAGGCGCCAGTTTTGGGAGCACGATATCTGAATTTTCGGGATATAACAAGACGCGGGTTGAATTTTAGGGACAAGCCTAACGTGTAGTAATATTGTACTTGTACGTACCAAATCAATTCGCACTTCCCTCAACCAAAAAGAAAACGAAAAAAATAAAACTATTCACACCACACAAAGAGAGAGTCTTGCCCCGTTTTACTATACAAATGCTATTCAAAGCTACTCCCTCCTTCCATCTATATAGGGCCTAATGCGTTTTTCGATGCTAACTTTGACCAAATATTAGAGCAATGATATATGACATGCAACTTACACAAAGCACACTGTTAAATTCATCTGTGAAAGGTTCTTTCAATGATATAATTTTCACATTGTGCATGTCATGTACTATTAATCTTGTCAATAGTCAAAGGCGGTCTTAAAAATCTCATTACGCCCTATATAGATGGAAGGAGGGAGTATGAATCCATGTTATGCCCGATTAAATTTTTTTGCTTGCTGTATAATGCATGTAACCTACTCATACCAACATTTTAGTGCATTCCAAATGTCTATACTACCGCTGCAATTCGAACTAAATTTGAATCCGTTTCTCTATTTCAATAAGAATCTACAATCATGATTGTTGCCAACTTCAACCATCATAGTTTCCTTTCTATCCGCAAGATATAAATCAGATGGCCTATATTGCAGGATGGCAGGCACACCATCATCAACAACTCCGTTTTTATAAGAGTAGAGATAAAATATATTAAATGTAGTATACCATGTTTATAACCACACCATGTGTATCACCGTTATATATATTCACACATCCGTCGGTTTGAGACACTATGATAAATTCTTCAAATATCTGAATTCGCTTTTTATAATGAAGTATATATGATCCCTATTTGTCTTTTACACCTACACAACCCTCTTATCTTTGTAGCTAGCGCTAACTTTCTCTTGTGCATGCACACGCCCGCATCCCTCTCACCCTCCCTCAGCATTCTCTAGCTCCATCGTGCAAATTCGTCTTTTCACTTTAGGTCGTTCACCCACGGTGTGTGTAGGCCCCCCAGCTCCTTCTTTACGGCATACATCGATCGATATGCCTCTCCAGCCAGGTGTGCCTAGCACAAACACAAGCTTCCCCTCTTCTCTTGTCACCGTCCATGCCTCACTCCCACCACTCTTTTCATCGTTCTCGTACTCGCACACTCCTCCCCCTCGATATAGTATGCCTCTCGTACCACCTCCTACATGCATCCCTCTCTCTCTCTATCCTTGTCCTCGTGCCTCATTTGCTTCTAACACACACATGCATGTACACTGATCGATCTCCCAACATATACCTAGATGGACTTTAACTACCCCCCCATCGATCGACGTACCTCACAAGTTATGTCTCTCCTTTCTCTTACAAAGGGCGATTGATCTTCCTATGTAGTTACGTCTGCTTACCACAGCCACATCGTCCCCCCTCATCATTGGTGCATGCCTCCTGACCCGTCTCTCACACGCACGTGCACAGACAAACAAGCAGCCATCTCCTCTCTTATTGATATTGCGGGAGTGCCCTCCATTTGTCTAGCAAGCCTATCCCACCATTTGTTAGAAGCAACTCCACTACCACCCCCTCCAACACTCTAGCTCTGTCTCTCTCCCAACCTTATTCATCTCCTACACATATGCATGGATGCCGATCGATCTCCCATAATACATGAGGCAGATTGATCTCCTTAATACATGAGGTAGGCCTCTCTCCTCCTCCACACATATACCAGCCATTGTACCTCTATAGTTAATTGGGCCTCCCTCTCCCCCCACCACACACCGATAGTCGAGCGCTGCAGGTAGGTATCCATGCCACAGAGACAAACTGCACATGTCCCTTCTCACGTTCCAGTAGGCCAGCCACTCTATATCTTTGACGTGGGCACCCACAAATTCGATGACACTCTTTATCGATCGCGCGCGCGCGCACACACACACATCATCATCATCCCTCTCTTCGATTCTATGGACACCTCAAGCCGATGATACCTCCACTCTCTTCTCGTGGATCACCCCCTCTATATATATGTTATATCCAGGACTATATTTCATACACATTGCATATGTTAAATATTTTGATTGACCCCCCCACACACAAAAAAAAAACTCTCAAGAACCCACACACTATATCTCTCTAGGTTTGTATCTCTCTCACACAACCCCACATAGGTGGTGTACGTATACAAGAAGAGAATAGGTGCGCCGTGCACGTACTCACGCTTCGTGCCTAGCCACACCCGCGCGGGTACACGGTGGAGCTCATTTCTCCGCAGAAGCTGAATTTGTTTTTGAAACATCAAGTGGCCAGAGACTCAAAAACTTATTTTCCCATTAGTGACTTATCAGGGCGGTGGATTTTAGTTTGTACGATAATGCTGCATCCACCTAAAGTAACAAAAGTTCTTACGTAAACTTCCTAGTAATTCCCTCTTCGTAGGTGCAGCATTACTCCTAACATTTGTAACATCGGTTTGAAACTTGTAATATTGCCGTGTCCTATTCCTGCGTTTTCAAAATCCTGCGAATCAAACAGGTCCTGAGTTGGTGATGATGTTGTGCCTCCCATCTTTCACCAATAGCCGTCGGATCTAGATCTGACGCATACAAACCAAGCTTCTCCATTTTTGCAAAAAGATGCCCGCACTTGTTCCCTATTTACAAACAACTCCTTGTCTCGCACAATCAGCCTCATCTCCTCCCCACCACATCTAGGAGTAGAAGGCCGTGGAAAAATATGGCGCGATGGCAGCTACCGGAACCGTCCACCCCCAATCTTGGTGTTCCGTGCAATGCACGGGCATCTACGCACGGGAAATTATGTCGAACAGGGATAGTTGTAAGCAGGCTAGCTCTACAGCCATGATGATAGTGACTGCAGACGGTGAGGCTGACTATGGTATGCCGAACACGGCACCTATACTCAGGTGTCATCTCCGGCGCAGGGTATTGTCACTTCACTGTGAGGAGCAGCACGTAATAATTTGACCAACGGGTAGTACAGTGCTAGTACTCCTAGTACTACGTTGGTAGTACTACTACTAGTACTAGTAGCACCACCGTTTGGATTTAGGAGTACTACCACATCCATCTGGATTTTATTATTTGACTAGCAATATCTAGTAATGCATGTCACCAAAAATGTACTGCTCCCTCTGTAAATAAATACATGGTGTTTTATTCCTATCGGCGAGAGAACTTAATGTTTTTTGCTACTCCTAACTAGAGTACTAATAGGATTACATGCAATGAACTAAACACTGCATGTCATGTTTGGTAGTCTCAAGTCATTGAAAGCATGCACGGCCCACATCTCTCATTGGTTGATATGTCACGAAATAAGAAACAAGGAGGGAGTTAATGCACCGTGCCTAAGTATTTTGGGATTATTTGGTTTTCGTAAGGTGACTTACACAACATTTTTGTTTACATGCATTAACATTTTATTAGTTAAATCAAAGGTCAAAACTTGGCGCAAAATGCAAATGGGACCAATAAACTAGTAAACATCAAACTTCTCTCGTTTGGCCCCAACTAGAGGTCCGATGAAATGACTATGCTGCACCGGCACGGAGGGGGACGCAACTTCATTGACTTACGGCAGCTGCCTTTGGGTGAATGCCACATGGCCCCAGGGGGTGGCTGGCCCACCTATCATACAGCCAAAGGCAGGTGCAGTAGAGGGCCGAGGAGTAGTACGAAATCCTACGCACCTACGCACGGTAATCAAGGGCTGAGTGATCACTCGAATCGCAAGATCAGTTGACTAGAAGCTACGCTAGACCCATGGAGGCGATGAGCGCGAGCATTAGCCGGCTGTACCAGATGGTCCACGACGCCGGCCTGCGGCCCGGCACCGAGGAACGTCTCCAGGTAGTATTGCTTGAGGCCACCAGAGCGAGGGGCCTCTTGGACGGCAGCTTCGTATCCTTGTTCGACGAGGTCCTCGTCGGTTTCCTCGGCAAGTTCACCGTCGTCAAGAAGCTTGCGGACAACTTTGATGTAAGCCTCCAGCTGACGCGCCCAGGCTCTGCGATGCCCGTCACCCTCAACGGCCACTATGGTAACAACCTCTTCGACGCACTGGTGGCCCTGTGACTGCCCGCCGTCCCACCGGAGAATGTCCACCTTGAGGCTGCGCTTGCCACGCAGCGCCTGGCGCAGCAAGACACCATCGACATAATCACCCACGTCTACGCGCAAATCGTCCACAAGGACTACTACATGCAAGAGGAGGACGATAGGACGCTGGCCTTCTTGGAGCGCAGGGCAACCTTGGACGGCACTGTTCAGAAGCACGTTGAGCTCGCCGCCAACGCCGCTGCTCCTCACATGTCGGTTGGTGACCCGGCGCACTAGGGCGTGAGGATGTTGTTGAACGTTGATGGATCCGTATGTATTTTTATCTTTCCGTCAAATCCATGTAGTAGTATATGATACTACAGTAATTATCTTACCTTTCGCATCAACTTCATAATTTTCGTACGTACTCCATGCATGAACGGCTCCAGAACCAGACTTCTCATTACTCTAGGGAAAATCGTTATTTTCTATCTATCGGTCGCGCCATGGAGCAGAACCAAATTTTACAAGTTACAAGTTCAAAAGGAAAAGCCTGCCGTGCTCGCATCGCACCCCCACACGGTTGGTCTGGCACGCCGCTCAAGCGGGAATGCGTGTGGTGTTCCATTTTCACTTACAAGTGGGACCCTAGTTGAGAAAACCGACTATCGACAAACCCCCACCCCGCCCACAATGTGATGGCTGAGAAAAGAGGAGGGAGAAGAGATGGATGTAGCACGGACTCCAAGAAAATTGGTGACGGATGGGACTCGTGTGGGTGGCGTGTGCCGTACTGCTAGACGTGAATGCTAGTTATGGCCCATTCCATCGCACTATATCGAGGTACGTAGAACAAATTTCCTGCAGTCCGTGCTTAGCCCTCCTCTATCTCTCTTCTCAGCTAGCCAGCGGAAGCGCGGAGCCCATTGTCTGTTTGCTCACATGCGGCCCCACATGTGAGTGAAAACGCAAGAGGACCCACTGAACCTGCACATCTTTCACCTCGACATGTTGGTGATGAAAAACAAATCCAATAAAGATCTTCGGTGGCCGCTTTTGGAGTTACTCAAGAGTTGTAAGATTCTATTTACAGTTTAACCCAAGATGCACATCTCGTGGCTTCAACTACCACTCTATTTTCTTTCATGACACGACCTGGATGCTGGATGTCCCACATGTCGGCAAAAGGAGGAAGAACCCGACCAAATCTTCGGTTCTGCTCTCGGATTATACTAGTTGTGCTAACTTAAAAAATTTATTGTGTACTCCCTTCGTTCCAAAATACTTGACTTCCATTTGTCCAAAAATGGATGTACCTATATACTAAGACATGTCTAGATACATATATATTTTGACAAATAGAAGGCATGTATTGTGCAACGGAGGGAGTAGAATGGATGCAAGTTTTTGTATTGGGAAGAAGAGTACATCCATATATTGATAGAGCGCAATTTAGTAGATGTTCTATCACTTTTAGCTAGCACAGACGCAAGATCGAGCCTCCGCAGATCAACAATGAATGCATCGAGAAGGCACTAATCCAACTTACAAGAGTAGTAAAATGTATTCTTGTGGTTCTTGTTTTCTTTGGTCTTGCTTTTCTAGTCAAAATTATCGTTGGAGTTCGTGCAAACGGAGGTGTGTTTGGGGTCATGCGTTGGAGTTGGCCTTACAAGTGGGACCGCAGTTAAGGAAACCGACTATCGGCAAACCCCCACCTCGCCCGCCGCGCGATGGCTGAAGTTAGAGAAATGAGGAGGTTGAAGAGATTGCTCTAGCACGGACTCCAAGAAATAATATGGTGTCAGATGGATGTCGTGGTGGTGGCGTGTGTCGTACTCCTGGACGTGAATGCTTGTTCTGGCCCATGCCACCCTACTACTCCTACTACTTACTCCTACTATATAGTACTAGTATCGAGGATTCGAGGTGATGGTTACGTACAGCGAACACATTAACATATGTCTACAGTAAAAACACCCGCCCGACACACGAAGCATGTGAAGCTAGTACAAATAGTGTACTACTATTGCTGATTGGCCTCATCCGATAACCTATTGCAATGCACGTACAATTATGTATTCGGAAAATATTTTTTTGCCTCGTCGCACCACTCACTCAGAGAAGCGACTCGAAAGCCATTCATAAATTTAATAAGTTTATCACAGGCATATCATTTTATTACATACAATATGTCATCAACCCACATCGACAATGAGGATACATTATAAATACTAAAGTTTTCACCACACAACAAATAACAAGCCATGAAATGAACTTCAATTCAACCATTCCGCGGCGTTGGAAACGCTTGCTTTGAACCACAAGTGATTGTCTGGGACGGGCCATCCGTTGTCGATCTAGAGACCAACGTAGGACCGATCATCCAGGCTGAAGCGGCCTACTATATCAGTACCAGGGCAGGGAACCACCCAAATGTCTGAGGTATAGACACAGTTGCTTCTCATAAATGCGTCAACAGCAGTTGGATCGCCTTTCACCATCATCGGATAGTTTTGTCCAAGGAAGAGCGAGTTTTCTCCAAGACTATCAATTCTATGCCAGGGAGAAGGAGTTGGCACTAGCACACTAGTATCCATCCCGAATACCATGCAACGGGTGTTGGAATAGGTCCGGAGAGTGCGACCATGGGAGACACCTGCTTCCTTAGCAGTAACATCATCAGTGGGCTGTATACACACAAGAAGAGGTGATCCATTGGAATTAGTTGCCAGGCGCCACAGAGTATATGGGCGCTGCTCGTGATCATCACCATCGGCATCTCCCCCTTGGTTATAAAAATTTTCAAGTATAGGTGGTGGGATGTTCACAGGACCTTGGAAATACAAGAAGAAGGTTAATTAGTAAAGGTAAACTTGCTAACCCGCATGCATGTGGATGAAACAATTATAATTATGGTGGAAGACAAACGTACCGAAACTACTAGGATGCCATGCAAAAACAATGCCACGAGTGGTGGCAACAAACACAAGGCCCTCATATTGAATTGCATCACAGTACTCATCCGTGTACAGGAACTGATTTTTCAGCAATATCCATCGAGTCGAACCACGAAGGACGGCAACAAGCTTGTCGAAGATAGCAACAACTTGATAGTTGTTATAATTCCAAGAGCGGTTGGGAACTCGACAAATTGCTATCTTCCGTAGAAGACAGTCACCATGATCGTATTTGAACATGCGTACATTACCGGTGTGCTCAACCTCTGGGCAGTGTGCTGAGATTTTTGGAAGTGGAACTCGGTGGCGAGTGTACACATTCACAAGTTCCCACTCGCAGTTGGACCCAATGTAAACAACCCAATCTCCATTTGTGCCTGCCCAAGCCTTGCCCTCAAGCGATGGCATCTTAACATCATACGTATCATTATCAAGCGGCATCAACTGGCACAGGGCGAGGCCTCCGTGGTGCCGGCGCCAGTCATCAGGGTCACGGCGAAGAAGATATGGGAGATCAAACTGCTCCTTGACTCTTGGGTTCTTTGTAATGATGTTATTAGTTGAGTCGAGAATGGGCTTGAACGAACCTGCCATGCAAGCCGAGGTGATGACGTCGCACCGATCAATGAGTTCCTCCACCACGTCATCTTTCAGATCGGGGCAAGAATAACAAGGTCGTTTCCGGCCTGTTCCCTCCATGGAGAAGACGATCGAACAATGGCAGAAGAAAGGGTGAAGGGCTGAAGAAAAATGGAGGTGGGAGAGGAAGAGCGTGCGACAATAGTTCCAATTCAATAGGGAAAGGCGAAGAGTCGGTGGAAGGTTGCGAGTTTGCCACGGTTCATGAAGAGGCGCCCCGGCCTACACGTCCGTTTGGAAATACTCCTACTACTCGCCGTCGTCTCACTGATATGTTGGAACGGGACCACATGTCATAGAAAAATGGTGTGTAATTTCTAATGCAAAATGCGATCTGGCCCCGTTGGCCCGAGGTGCCGCATTAGTTATCGACCTTTATTTTTTTTAATCGCGTGCCGATCAGTTTTGAAGCACGACTAACTGGTACTGTACGTGGAGAGGATGACAGCAGGGACCCACCAAGGTCATGGCAGTATGCAAGCAAGTGCCTCCTTATTTCAAGCCAATAAAAAATGGCCCCTCCTAGTGGATTTCTGACATCTGGGTCCCATGCCATTGTCAACATAGTCAATAAATGAGAGAATTGCACAACGAGCGGCTGACACCAGGGACCCACCAGCTCGCCCAGTTATTTTAGTTTTGGGTTAATTTGATCAATGCCACTCCAAATCTGGTGTATCCGAGAAATGCCACTGCAATTTCCAAACTTTGAAAAATGCCATTTCATGCCATTTCTAGTGGCATTTTTCGAAGTCTGGAGTGGCGTTTTTCAAAGTTTGCAAACTGCAGTGGCGTTTTTCAAAGTTTGCAAAAATTGCAGTGGCATTTTTCAAAGTTTGGAAATTGCAGTGGCATTTTTATGAATCGCCATAATTGGAGTGCATTTATCTAATTTGTATTTGAGATGGAAGCAGGGTGTCAACTGGGCTGTGCGGGACACTCTGGCCTGTCTAGACAGCCTTTCCTTTTATGTTTACCATAGACCAGCCCTGTAGTTTTTTTTCTTTCTGAAAATGGCTAGCCTAGTTCTTTTGTGATTTGTCAAGTAAGTCGCTTTATCAGGCCTGTTGGGCTGCAAATCTTTCAAGACGAGGAGAGCTTCATTGGGCTGGCAGAGAAAATGGCCTATTAGTAATGAGAAATGGGCTGTACATTTTTAAAACACATCAAATCGGCAATTATTTTCAAATATCTTTTTTCATTTCGAGATTTTAAATTGCATTGATTTTTAGCATGGAAAATTTATTGAATTTTATATTGATATACATTTATTTTTAAAATCAGTCTGAATGTGACTCGAAATTTCGGGATTAAAAACAGTTCAGACCGCACCGACATATGCAAAATTTCGTATAATTTTTTAACCGTGGCCACAATATGGGCTGTAATGCTAACTTAAAGAATATGGGCTCCAAAAAAACCCGTAAGAATTAGCAAATGGGCTGTAAATTATTTGAAATAATGGCAGATGGGTTGTATGCTATTTTCCACAGATTTGAGGCTTTCCACAGATGGCCTGTATACTATTGGATGTCCATCCAACGGCCGTCGTGCTTCTTCAATCTCTGCTCTTCCTGCTCCAGCCGCTCAAACAAGCGCAAGTGGGACTGCTTGCTCCCTCTTCCCCACGGCCGGCTGTGCTGGCACGCAGGCCTCACCGCCCTACCGTACTCCCATCGCTGGCCTAACAATCCCTCTACTCACCCACACCTGCTGTTATTGTCCGGAGACGGCAGAGGAACCAGTAAACCCTCGTACAGTCGTACTCCCCTCCGCGTGGGAAACAAAAACAATGGCTGAGTCTTCGCTACCTCCGTGTCGTTCCCTTCCTAGGCCTCGCCGTCGTCCACCGCCCTGGTGCTCTCGGCGTGGCGTGGTCAGCGTGGTCAATGACCGACATGCATCTGAAGTGGACTGTACGTGGAGAGGCTGACAGCTGGGCCCATGGCCGCACGCAAGGAAATGCCTCCTTATTACACGCAAAATAATGATTTCCTCCACCTGACATCTGGGACCCACCGAAACGGCCTCTGTATTTCGCGAAAAAAATGTTACCGCCGCTGACAGCTCGGACCCACCAGCTATATCTTCGCACGCAAGGAAGCGCCTCCCTATTACGCACAAAAAAATGAATACTCCCCCTGCTAGCTGGGACCCAGTATAGTGGGCCTACTAAGATGACAGGGATGAAGGGCTTTGTCAACTTCGTCAATATGCATGATTCTAGCTCGATTGACAGTACGATGTCCATCCAACGGCCGTAGTGCTTCTTCAACCTCTGGTCTTCTTGCTCCTGCCGCCCAAAGCAGCGCCGGTCGTGCCGCCTGCTCCTGCCTCCCGTGGCCGGCTGTGCTGCCGCGAAGGCCTCACCGCCCCCATAATACTCCCACAGCTGGCCAGGCCATCCCTCCACTCCACTCACCGACACCCCCTGTTATTCTGCGGCGACAGCAGCGCAGCCGAACCAGTGAACCCTCGTACTCCTCTCCGCGTGGGCATTCACTGCCGCGTCTTCCCCGGCTCCACGTAGTCCCCTTCCTAGGCCTCGCAGTCGTCCATCATCGTGGTGCTGCCGGCGCGGCGTGGTCAATGTGGTCAACGACCAAATTCCATCGGAAGAATACTGTACGTGGAGAGGCTGACAGCTGGGTCCACGGCAGCCGCAAGGAAGTGCCTCCTTATTACACGGAAAATAATTATTCCTCCACCTGACAGTAGGGACCCACCGGACGCCCACCAGTATATCGCAAAAAAAAACGTTTGCCCCTGACTGCTGGGACCCACCCGATGGGCCACCGTATTTCGCGAAAAAACGTTCCCCCTGCTGTCAGCTCGGACCCACCGGAAGTGCCTCCTTATTACGCACAAAAAAAGAATACCCCCTGCTAGCTGGGCCCCACCTTGGTGGGAGGCTGACTTGTGGGCCTACTAAGTTGACGAGGACGGAGGGCTTTGTCAACTTAGTCAATATGCACGATTCTAGCTCCAGTGACCGTACGATGTCCATCCAACGGCCATAGTGCTTCTTCAACCTCTGGTCTTCTTGCTCCAGCCGCCCAAAGCAACGCCGGTCGTGCCTCGTGCTCCTGCCTCCCGTGGCCGGCTGCGATGCGGCGGAGGCCTCACCGCCCGCTACTACTCCCACCGCTGGCCAGGCCGTCCCTCTACGCACCCACACCCCCCCGTTATTCTACGGCGACGGCAGCCTCACACCGCAGCGAACCAGTGAACCCTCGTACTCATCTACGCGTGGGCATCCATTGCCGCATCTTCCCCAGCTCCACGTCGTCCCCTTCCTAGGCCTCGCCGTCGTCCACTGCCCTGGTGCTCTCAGCGCGGCGTGGTCAGCATGGTCAAGGAACGGCTTCCATCGGACGTGGACTGTACGTGCAAAATAATTATTCCTCCACCTGACAGCGGGGACCCACCAGACGGGCCACCGTATTTCACGAAAATACGTTTGCCCCTAACTATTGGGACCCACCAGCTACATCTTCGCATGCAAGGAAGTGCCTGACAGTCGGGACCCACCTGGTCGAAGCGTACGTAGCATTGTCGTTCTGGTCGCGGACATGTACGTACAAATATACTGGTGGATGTAGAGGCGTGCATGTGTCGTAGTAGTGGCGTGCACGTAGCATGTACACGTACGTATAGCGGCCAGGGTGCAAGAAAGAAATATGGCCATGTATGTGTACATACGGGCGGGGTCTTGAACGCCTACTCGCACATACGTACGGCCAGGGCTCGTGTACATGGCTGAGTCGGAACGGAGAAACAGCGTCATCGTCGTGTTCATGGGGAGGCAACGGAATGCGTCGCGTTCATGGGGAGGCAACGGAATGCGTCGTGTTCATCGGGAGGGCTTGGACGGAACAGGCGATGGAAATGAGGCCTGGCGTACCGCAGAACGGAGGAAACGGCCTTGTGTTCGACCAGCCACATTCGAAACGGGATCCTGTTGATCGGGAGGGGTCTAGCATACCGCAAAACGGAGGAAACGGACCTCCTACGGTCGAAACAGGGGTCCTGTTCATCGGGAGGGGTGTGGCGTACCGCAAAACGGAGGAAACGGACTTGTGTTGGAGCGCTACGGTCGAAACGGGGGTCTATTCATCAGGAGGGGTGTGGCGTACCGCTAAACGGGACTCCACAGGATACTGTTCATCTCTACCATCGACCCCCTCCAGCCTCCACGAGCTACTGTTCATCCACCGTCGACCTCCTCCAGCCTCCACCTGCGACTGTTCATCCACGGGCTCCTGTTCATCCAGCCTCCACCGCGCGCTACTCCACCGGCTACTGTTCAACCAGCCCTCTCCACGGGCTCTTGTTCAACCACCCCTCCACGGGCTACTGTTCATCCTGCCCTCCACCGTCTACTGTTCATCCTGCCCTCCACGGGGTGGTCCTGTTCATCCAGCCCTCCACGGGGTCCTGTTCATCCAGCCCCAACCGGCTCGATCGATCGGGGTCCTATACATCCAGAGGCAACACCACGGGGTCCTGTTCATCCACCCCCACCGGGAACTGTTCATCCAACCCCCCCTGCAACGCTCATTGTTCATCCAGAGGCAGCATCGATCGGGTTCAGTTAACAGCCATCGATCGATCGCTCGGGTTCAGTAACGCGTAGCCTGCAGTGCAATCGCTCGGGTTCAGTTAGAGCCCAACGCCTCGCTCGGGTTCAGTTAGAGTCAACGCCTCGCACACACGCGCGTACGTGTATGAGAGAAGCGCGCATCGCTCGGCCCCCGACCTCCCACCGTAACCGGGAACTCCCCAAAATTTTCCTCCCCCTCGCTTCTACCACAGTTTTTTCCGTCATGGACGGCCCAAAGAATGTCATGCAGCTGCGTCTCCGGCCCTCCCAGGACGAAAAGCCCATTTTCTGTTATGATTTTTTGTCATAGAAGTAGGAGCCCACCACATCTATGATGATACCAGGTTTTGTCACAATTATCGTCGTAGAAGTGTCATATGTATGACAGAAAAAAATTTCATTCGGCCCAAAATGTCATGGATGTGCATTTTTTTGTAGTGTTGATTGCTTATTGTATGCTTGTTTGTTTGTGATAGAGTACCCGGAGTGCATAGCGTGCTACTACAAGTCTCTAGGTTTCACGGATCATCAGCAAGGCAAGTAATACTTTGATCATACCTCTTTACTACCCAGTTTCATTGCACTAGATCAACCCTCAAACAATTGCATGGTTAGGATCTGAATTAAATTGTGGGTTTGCGAAGTAGATGAGGTAGTACCTATTCACCTGTTTATTATCAAACGTTGGGAGTTAGTTCTACGTTGCTCATATTGCTAGGTTGTGCTCATAGACGTGGATTGGGTTTGAGGGTTTTCATGACAGATGTGACATTGTTAAATAATGGTTAACTTAAGGTGGCAACTTTAATACACATATGGGTGGATTGAGGCACCTGGGGAATTCCAGTGATTGCCTGTATTTTTGGAAATCCCGACGTACCGTGTGATTCTCCTATGGACTGCCACCCAGGCTCAAAGGGATCACAAGATTATTCATGCTAGAAAATTCCGTGTGCAGCCACATGCCATTATGGGTTCTGGCATAGTTGAGTAAGTTGTGGGAAATCTTTCCATGATGGGCTAGCAGATGTAGGGGATTGTAGGTGTAGCAGCCTATCTATCGGTTAAGGGGACCTCTTCGGAAAGACTGTGTCTCGGTCACCCGTTTCTCAAACATTTTGTAGTGCGAGAAATCCAACGGAGGAGATCGAGTCTTGTGGGGAAAAGTGCACAAACCTCTGCAGAGTGTACAAACTAATCATGGTTAGCCGTGTCCCCGGTTATGGACATCTTGACTATCTGGTTCTTGGATTATCATGTGGATCTCATCATTCTTAGTTATAAAATTTGATTGGGTTATTAATTACTTTTAATTGGGATTGAGATGGGGTTTACCATTCTCAATGTTTAACAACCACCATGATAGTTAAATAAAATGTATTCCTTTGCAGTAGGGAAAATCGGCTTTTCACAAAACATTTTAACCATACAGCCTCCACCAGCCATATATGCATGTAGTGATAGCATTATTCTGTTCATTACTTTTTTGTGTTACCTTGCCAGCATAATCCATGTGTTGGCCCGTTTTCGGGCTGCAATGTATCATGTTGCAAACTATTCAGACAACGAGTAAGGAGCCTTAGGTCCTGATCTTTCACTCAGTGATGCTGTTGGAGTTGATGGACTCACTTTATCTTCCAAGCCTTCCGTTGTTATCGTAATTAGATGGCCTTAAGCCATATTTATTGTAATAAGTTCTCTTTTGGGACATTTGATGTAATAAGTGTGTGATTGCTACTCTGTTATAAATCCTTCAAGTACTATTTGTGCCAGCATTACCGATCCAGGGATGACACTTATGCACAGAGATCAGACTGTTTGAGGTCTGGTCGCTACACTCGTCATCAGTGATGTCCACATCAATGGCTGAGAACTAGATTTGGATCTTGAATCACTCACTATCAATTATGAGATATATTGATTTGAGTGGAAGCACAATTATGCATTAATTAAGTTTAATAACTAGCGCATATTAATTCTGGACAATGTCTATGTGTAGTTTGCATTATTGTTGAGGAATTATTGCTCATGGTTCCACCTTTGTCGTTTGAATTGATTGACTGTTATTTATCTGGTTGAAACTTTATGTTTGAGAGGATCGTCCTCTAAAAGTGCCAAGAAGGATTTTGTCCCACTGCATGTTTACAATACTCTCTTGCTGATATTGTGGATGACGAGACTCGCGTCCTTAGAACCAAAAGCTAGAATTGCATTAAGGTCTGCTTGCTTCCGAGAAACCTAACCTCAAAATGTTTGGGATAGTTATGTGATATTATTGGAACTGAAAATTGTTTTCAGAAACAAACAAAGGCTAAAAGATATGTGATATCTAAAGAAATATTTTGTTTGCAAATTCTAGTGAAGTGTTCAACTATGTTTAAGACTGAAATGCGTAAGATCCGGAAGAAAGCCAGTCATGTGTTGACAGTGCAAACTTGTAGAGAAAGAACAAAAGCAAAGGATGTAATGGGACTTACATGCCCGCGGAAGTTTGGGGCTCACACCACTCTTAAAGTTGTTGTTTCTTCTGAGAGTAAGAGAAATATTGAAGTAAAACTATAAGAAGTAAAAGGCAAAAAGAAAAGAAGACTTGAATGTCCAGCTCAGGTATGAATATCATACAAGTTATGAGATATAGAGGTGGTTGGTCAAGTAAAGTGTAGTTCTTGGGAAATATGATCAATTTGTTGATCAATGATTCTTCGGTAATGTGGTTAAAAGGTTAATCACAAGGATATCGACTCTACTACATATTACTGCAGACCATTACAAGAAACTTCAAACAACCTAAATGACCAACAAATAATAAGGTCAAAATATTTTGATGGATTGTAAAAGGTTACAGTATTTATATCAGTGTATTTCCTCTGCATTTATTATCATAATTCATTTTAGAGTTTTTGTACACTCTAGCCCATTGCATAGAAGTTGCAAGGAGGTTGTTCATCACAGAACAATAGTTGTTCGATGTTATGAACAAAAGGCATTCTCTTATTGTGAATAAGATGTATATTATGAATATTGATAATAAAACTGAACATCCATAATGCTGACACTAAATATTGCAAGACTAAAAGAATACCACATATGTCTGGCACAACATTTAGTCACATTGGAGAAACCAGCATGGAGAAATTTCATAGTGATGAATTTTGAAGTCATCTGATTGAGAATCATCTGGCACTTGCAAGTTTCGTCCAATTAGTGAAGTAAATTAAAATATCATTCACAAGCCATAGAGAACGCGCAACAAAATAATTGCAATATGCATATCGATGTGTGTAGTCCAATAAGTGTTCTTGCAAGAAGTGGATTTTATCTATCTTCAAGGATGGCTCAAGTAGATATTTATGTTTACTTATTGAGACATAAAACTATATATTTTGAAATATATCAGAAGGTTTTTAGAATGAAGTACAATTTATTGTAACATGAGAATTAGGTTTCCTCAATTAGATTGCAGGAAGTAATATTTGAGTTACAAGTTTAGCGAATGTGTGATGAGCTATAAAAAGTATTTTATAGCTTTCGAATCCTAGAACACTACTAAGAGTAGAGTATTTTAAGTAGATGCAATCAAGCTATGTATGACATGATGAGATCAAAGATGACATTAATTATTTCATCAATATACTTTCAAAGTGATGCTTTAGAGACTGTGGCTTTTACACTGAAAAAGGAGCGCCATCAAATTTATTGAAATAAGTGCTACTATGTATGTTATCCCAAATAGTTAGGTATTCCTCTATCACTACGCCGAGGCAAAGTGTTTTGCCACAGAATGCGGAAGTTAAGAAAAATGTTTTCTACAAAGGAGTGAATGGGAGGACAGTGCAACTCGACAAGATTGCAGAATCTTCATAATCAGCTCAAAGAAAAGAAACACTTTAAGTAATTCTAGAATTTCTTACTACGACTGATATGAAAGCCTCTACATGAGATATAGAGACTATGGTCAAACTTGCAGCTAAACTATATAGGTTGGAAAATTCGTGTAGACCTTTGTGGTATGCAGACAAATATTGTTGGGCAGACAATGAACATATAATTCACAAAGAGGCATTGATGGGCCGTGTCTCCAGAAATTGGCTATATGCCAACACAATCCGAGATAGTATCATTCACATAATTCAAGCTTAGAACTTGCTGAACCCTTTGAAAGACTTAGAGTCTGAAGAATAGTAATGGATCTATAAACTCACAAAGATAAAAATGTTTTACAATGCTTTACTTTTTACAAATAGTTTATGACAAGATCAAAGAATTGACTACGATGAGATTGTCTCATCATAGCACTACTTAAAGTCAATTCGAGTTAAACTAGCAATTATTAAATATTTCAATTATGAGATAAAATAGATGGATGTCAAAATGATTCCCATGAGATGGAATAGAACCAAACACTACTGTAGGATGGTCCTAACGTGACACTACGATTAAAGACCCTTCGACGAAACTATGTGTGATGCATTAATCGCAAGTGGTGGTGTAAGAAAACCGTCAAAATGAGACAAACTATTTGCGATGGCGGAGACATCAAACACGATTTAGACTATAGTTACATGTGCGATGCGCAGCATACAGTTCACTCGAATGAACTGTTTGCGATGAGCGTAACAATAGAAACGGTCAGCCATATGAAGGTGTGTGCCATATACGACATATAGTTCACTCGGATGAACTGTTTTTGATTAGGCAACACAACAGAAATGGCTAGCCAGATCAAGGTGTGTGCGATATAGAGCATAGAGTTTACTCAGATGAACTGTTTGCGATGAGCCAAGACAATAGAAATGGTTTGACTTAACAAGATTTCTGTGATATGTGGCAAACAGGCCAGTAATCAGAAATGTGTGGGAAGACTGATAATAACACGGACGATTACTGCTAATAAGCCATGTGTGTTGTGGGCAAATGCTTGTTGGTATGGAATTGTCAGTGATTGATGAAATCATCATCGATGGGTTCCCTAGTTTACTTCGTGTGCGATGTGATTTGCTTTGTCTTCAGATGAACACCATGTATAACCAAAAATAAACATCAAATTACATAATTTACTATACAAAACATCCACACACACACACACACCTCAATAAACAATTACATGCATTCTAAACTAGGAGGAACGATCATCTAATCATCTACTTCTTCTGAGGCTTCCGCCACTACTCTGTGGCTCGATCCCTCGTCTGGGGCAGGACAAAGGCACTTCCTCATGTCAATGATCCGCCTGTACATCTAGTAGCTTGTGTACGCATCGTTGGTCGCGTACTTGACGAGTTCTTCATCTAGTCTCTGCTCCCAGGCACTATGCCACGCGATCTTGTCCTTGTTGCACACAACCTTCATGTTCTTGTAGTAGGGTTTAATGATGGCCAAGGAGAGGTCAACCAGGGTGTTCTGCTTGTCCTTCGGGCTGCCCCAACCCCTGTAGTGGTGATGGATGTCGACAAGGTTTTGGCAGGCCAAGCCCTAAACCTCAAGCACTTTTAGACCATTGATGTTGTCCACCGTAGCGAAACTATAGTCGCAGCTTTTGATAAACTTGGCAAAACACTCACAAGTTCTTGTGGCCATGCAGTAGTGGTAGACGAGGATGTGATGGCGCACGCACAACTCGGCGGCAGCAACCTTCTGATCACGCCAAGCACGACCGTTGGTGAACTCGAGGTCAAAGCTGACCACATGGTACTTGTCCTCGGCAAGCAACTGCTCCATATTTTGGATGGAGCTCTCCACCGAGATTGGCTTGTTCGCGTACACCACCGAGAGGTCCTGATACGTCTCCAACGTATCTATAGTTTTTTATTGTTCCATGTTATTATATTATCATTCTTGGATGTTTTAAAATCATTTTGTAGCTACTTTATATCATTTTTTGGGACTAACCTATTGACATAGTGCCCAATGCCAGTTGTTGTTTTTTGCTTGTTTTTTACTTTGTAGAAAATTAATACCAAACGGAATCCAAACACAGCGAAACTTTTTGGAGGATTGTTTTGGACCAGAAGACCACCAATGGGCATAAGAAATACCAGAGGGGAGGCCCGAGGTAGGAACAACCCAGCAGGGCGCGCCCTGGGGGTTGTGCCCCCCTCGGTGGCCCCCTCACCGCCTCGCCACCCTATAAATCCCCAAATATTGCAGAAACCCTAGGGGAGTCAGCGAAACACAATTCCAGCCACCGCAAGTTCCAGAACCACGAGATCCAATCTAGACACCATCACGGAGGGGTTCATCATCCTCATTGGTGCCTCTCCGATGATGCGTGAATAGTTCACCATAGAACTACGGGTGCGTAGGCAGTAGCTTGATGGCTTCCTCTCTCTCTCTCTTTTGATTCTCAATACAATGGTCTCTTGGAGATCTATTTGATGTAAGTCTTTTTGCGGCGTGTTTGTTGGGATCCGATGAACTTTGAATTTATGATCAGATCTATATCCATGAATATTATTTGAGTCTGGTTTGATCTCTTATATGCATGATTATTTATAGCTTCGTATTTCTTCTTTGAATCTTTGGTTTAGTTAGGCCAACTAGATTGGCTTTTCTTGCCATGGGAAGGGGTGCTTTGTGATGGGTTCGATCTTGTGGTGTTCTTTCCCAGTGACAGAAGAGGCAGCAAGACACACATGTATCGTTGCTATTAAGGATAACAATATGGGGGCTATTACTACAGGAATAGGTCTCATCTACATCATGTCATTGTTCTTATTGCATTACTCGGTTTCTCCACGAACTTAATACACTAGATGCATGATGGATAGCGGTCGATGTGTGGAGTAGTAGTAGTAGATGCAGACAGGAGTCGGTCTACTAATCTTGGACGTGATGCCTATATATTAATCATTGCCTGGATATCGTCATAACTATTCGATTTTCTAACAATTTCCCAACAATAATTTGTTTACCCACCATGTGCTATTTCTTGAGAGAAGCCACTAGTGAAATCTATGGTCCCCGGGTATATTCTTTAGCATATTTGCTTTTTGATCTATTATTTGCCTTTGGGATCTATTTTTATTTGCTTTTGTTTCTAGATCTATCATTCTAAAAACCCAAAAATACTTTGCTGCACTTTTTATTTGCGTCTTTTATTTTTATTCGAGATCTATTTATACAATCTATCACAATTTTTATCCCGTCAACTTGACAATTTCTGGCGCAGTTACACGAAAAGGGATTGAAAACCCCTTATAAGCATCGTATTGCAAGTATTTGTTCTTTGTGTGCAGGTACCATTTACATAGTGTTGCTTGGTTCATCTACTTGATTGATACCTTGGTTTCATAACTGAGGGAAATACCTACCGTAGTTGTGCTGCATCATCCCTTCCTCTTTGGGGAAAAACCGACGTAGTTCAAGCGACATCAGGTCCTTCCCCCTTACGTGGGTGTCCACTACGTGAGGCGAGGTGAACTACTGTCCGTTGTCGTTGTCAGCCATGGGGAGCGCCATTGGAGCCACGGGGAGCGACATTGGAGCCGATGGATATCCTCGCAGTATGTGTCGTCATGGGTGTGCGTGATTATTGTGTCGTGGGGCTTGAGAGATGAAGGTAAATGGCCGCGGGAATAAATGGGGGTCGGGCGGCTTGGATTCTCGGCACGTCTGCATGGCAGTTTTTGCAGCGGGTAACTGCATCATGGCGCCGCGCCCAGCGCAACTGCATGCATAATGGCAGCACAAACATACGTGATCATGTGCCGGACCCAAACACTGGCAGAGCGCGTAGAGGGACGCGGGAGTAGAGCGCGTGCGGCGGGACGCGAGCAGAGCGCGCCTGGACCGCCTCAACCACGAGCAACCACACGCATAGAGAAGTTCGGCCGGTAGTTGCGAGCCGGCGACATGATGTGAAACTACGTCACGTTCCACATCGCACAATGGTCGAACAATCATTCGCAACGTGCGTAGAGAGTGGCCTTGTGCTACTACCTCCATCCTGGTTTATTAGGCCCCTTTATATTCTGTGCAATATTTTGACCTTAAATTTAACTAACTAAATATTAATGCATGTTATAAAAAATAATATAATTGGAAACAATGTTCGAATACGTATCCAAGGATATAATCTATGGTGACATGCATTCGTATTTTACTAGTTAAATCTCTAGTCCAAATTTGGCACAAAAGTACAAACATGACTTATAAAGCAGGATGGAGGTAGTAGGTTATTAAATCGCATACATTTTATTAACCATATGTGTACGTGTCGTTTTGTTCTCCTCTCGCACGTCTTGTCACCCCGCTGCCGCAGACGGCTTTGAGCGCAAGCTTTAGCGCCGCGTAGGCGTTCTTTTGGCCAAACGGTAGCTCGAAGTGGCACCAATGAATTGTCAGTGAGCCCATTCCTGCACAACTGCTCAGGTTCCCGTGCATAGCCGCGCAAGCTTCCCACCCGACTCGGCCAAATCCCCCAAAATCCCAATACTTACCAGCCTGCTATATAAACCCCCACTACAAAAAAGACACATCTGTGACATTTTGGGCCGAACAATTTTTTTCCTGTCATGCTTATGACACTTCTATGATGATAATTGTGACAAAACCTGGTATCATCATAGATGTAGTGGGCTCCTACTTCTATGACAAAAAATCATGACAGAAAATGGGCTTTTCATCCTGGGCGGGCCGGAGACGCAGCTGCATGACATTCTTTGGGCCGTCCATGACGGAAAAAACTATGGTAGAAGCGAGGGCGAGGAAAATATCGAGGAGTTCCCGGTTACGGTGGGTGGTTGGGGCCTTGCGATGCACGGAGGTTTGTGCATTTCTCTCATACACGTAAACGCGTGTGTGCGAGGTGTTGCACTCTAACTGAACCCGAGCGAGGCGTTCGCCTACTGAACACGAGCGATTGCACCGCAGGCTACGTTTTACTGAACTTGAGCAACCGATCCCTGGGTGTTAACTGAACCTGATTGAGTGATTCCTTCGCTACTGCTGCTAACTGAAGCCAATCGAACTGCTGCCTCTTGATGAACAGTGAGCGTTGTTGGGGGGTTGGATGAATCTTTCCCCGTGGGGGGTTGGATGAACAGGCCCCCATGGTAGTTGAGGCCGTTGTCGTTGGATGAACAGGACCCCGATCGATCGAGCCGGTTGGGGGTGGATGAACAAGACCCCGTGGAGGGCTGGATGAACAGGACCCCGTGGAGGGCTGGTTGAATAGTAGCCGGTGGAGGAGCAGTGGAGGCTGGATGAACATGAGCCCGTGGATGAACAGTTGCAGGTGGAGGCTGGAGGAGGTCAACGGTGGATGAACAGTAGCCCTCGGAGGCTGGAGGAGGTCAACGGTGGAGATGAACAGTAGCCTGTGGAGTCCCGTTTTGCGGTATGCCACACCCCTCCTAATGAACAGGCGCCCGTTTCGACCGTAGTGCTCCAACACAAGTCTGTTTCCTCCATTTTGCGGTACGCCACACCCCTCCCAATCAACAGGACCCCGTTTCGACCATAGGCACTCGAACACAAGTCTGTTTCCTCTGTTTTGCGGTATGCCAGACCCCTCCCGATGAATAGCATACCGTTTCGACCGTGGCCGGTCGAACAGAAGGTCGTTTCCTCCGTTTTGCGGTACGTTAGGCCTCGTTTCAATCGGCTATTCCGTAAAAGCCGGTTGGCTCCCGATGAATGCACGCGTTCCATTGCCTCATGATGAACACGATGACGCAGTTTGCCACTCCGACCCAGCTGGTTGGCTACCGATGAACAGGACGCCGTCGCTGCATCTCCATGTACACGAGCCCTGGTCGTACGTATGCGTGAGTAGGTGTTTGAGACCCCGCACGTATGTACGAACGTGGCCATATTTACTTTCTTGCACCCTAGCTATACATACGTGTACATGCTACGTGCGCGCCTCTACTACGACATGTGCCCTTCCTTAGCCACGGTTCAACGCTGCAGCCTATAGACAGACCGATTGACCAGTATGTACGTACACGTTCGTGATAGGAATGATAATGCTACATACACTTCGACCAGGTGGGTCTCGACTGTCAGGGAGGATAAGGAGGCACACTTCCTTGTGTGCGAAGATGTAGCTGGTGGGTCCTAGCAGTCAGGGGGGAATGTTTTTTTTTCGTGAAATACGGTGGCCCGTCCGGTGGGTCCCTGCTGTCGGGTGGAGGAATCATTATTTTGTGCATAATAAGGTTGCACTTCCTTGCTTCGGCCATGGACCCAGCTGTCAGCCTCTCCACGTACAGTACTCTTCCAATGGAAGTCGTTTCTTGACCACATAGACCACGTCGCGCCGAGAGCACCAAGGCGGTGGACGACAATGAGGCCTAGGAACGGGATGACGCGGAGCCGAGGAAGAGGCAGCACTGGATGCCCATGCGGAGAGGAGTACGAGGGTTCACTGGTTCGGTTGCGGTGTGAGGCTGCCGCGCCGCAAAATAACAGGGGGTGTGGGTGAGTAGAGGCATGGCCTGGCCAGCGTTGGGAGTAGTAGGGGGCGGTGAGGCCTCTGCGGCAGCACAACCGACCACGGGAGGTAGGAGCAGGCGGCATGACCGGCATTGGCTTGGGCGGCTGGAGCAAGAAGACCATAGGTTGAAGAAGCACTACGGCCGTTGGATGGACATCGTACGGTCATTGGAGCTAGAATCGTTCCTATGGACTAAGTTGACAAAGCCCTCTGTCCGCGTCAACTTAGTAGGCCCACAAGCCAGCCTCCAACTACAGTGGGTCCCAGCTAGCAGGGGGAGTATTCATTTTTTGTGCATAATAAGGAGGCACTTCCTTGCGTGCGAAGATATAGCTGGTGCGTCTGACCTGTAAGCGGGGGAATGTTCTTTTTGCCCGTAAGAAGAATGCACTTCCTTGCATGCGAAGATGTAGCTGGTGGGTCCCAGCTGTCAGGGGGGAAACATTGTTTTTCAGGGTAAAAAGGATGCAGTTGCATGCATGTGTCCATGGGCGTGGTGCGCCCCACTGTCAGCCTCTCACGTACAGTCATCTTCTGATGACTCTCGTTTGTTGAACACACCGTGCAGAGCGCACCAAGCCGGTGGACGATAGCGAGGCCCCAGACTGGAACACCCCGGAGATGGGGAAGACACGGTAGTGGAGTCACAGACGGAGAGGTGTGGGAAACTTGACTTGTTCGGGTGTTGGGTGGGCCTACAATCGGTAGAGAATAACAGGAGGTGCGGAGGAGTGGAGGGATGGCCTGGCCATTGGTGGGGTAGCGTTTCGCTACGAGGCGTGCAAAACAGCGCCGCTGGATGCCGGAGGATGGAGCAGGTGGTCCCGGCAGCGCTGGGGGAAGAAGACAAGAGATTGAAGAAGAATGTCAGCCGTTGGATGTAAATCCAAGGCCTTGCTTAGGCTTCGACCTTTGTATTTTTTGCGAAAGTGCTTAGGATTCAACCTACTGGCCCACATGTCAGCCAGTCCATTTGTTTTTAGTCCGTTTGGTGGGCTGGGTGAAATAATGATGTAGCGCCTATGCAACCCGTTTATATATTATGGTAGAATTTAATGCCCATTTGCATTTTTCTCGAAATCCATGGACTTGCTGGGCTGGGTGAAAATATCATGTTGGGCTGGACGGAGAAATGTTATAAAAACATAAACACATGATTACACGTCTATTACTGCATTGGTCAGTAAAACCTTTGCAAGCTTATGTACACAATCACAAGGAGTTAACTTGCCAAGTTATATATGAACAATTATTATTAATATTTTGTAAGAACTTTCGATTTACGAAACAAAATATCATTTTAATTTGATGAGTTAATAGGACGTGGGGTATTACTATTATTTAGGCTAGACGTGGAACAGTTGAGTTGGTTCTAGGGAAAAGTACTAGGAGAAAACTCAGATTACATCAAAAAAGAAAGTGGGAGAAAATTCAGATATAGGATTAATGAAAAAAAAATAAAGGAAGTGGGAAGGTCTATAAAATGGTTGGACGAACAATAGGTTTAACGGAACCTTATGTTGTTTCTATTATATATATGTAATAAAATAAGATATAATATAAATATGAATACTATTATAGAAGGGAAAACATACGTTTAGTTTTGCATTCTTATAGAAAAATAGAACTGAGTTTTGTGTCGTCTTGAAAAAACAAACATAACTTGGGCTACTGATGTTATAGACAAGCTAGGCTGGGAGGCCCAGAGGCCGCTTGATACCTGCTGCATCCAAAAAAAGTTAAACATGTCTTGGGCTGCGCATGTTAAACAACAAAACCTAGGCCATGGACCTGGTGGGCCTAGGACTGTCAGCCTCTCGATGAATAGTCGTCGCCCGATTCCTCTTGTTTTGTTGACCATGTTGGGAACAAAGACGGCGGCGCCACGGCGAGAGAACCAAGGCGGAGGATGACGTTCAGACCTCAGACCGAACGAACCGGAGCGAGGGAAGACGCAGGCGGAGGGGAGTACGATTGTTGACTTGTTCAGGTGCAGGGTGGGACGATGGAGCTGCCGCTGCCGGACAATGTGTGGGAGTACAGGGATGGCCTGACCAACACCATAGGCTATGATGGGTCACCGAGGCGTGCGCGGTAGCACTGCCAGCCGCTGTATAGGAAGAGGACGAAAGATTGAACAAAATAAAGAAATATAAAGGGATAGCTGGTTGGTCCCAGATGTCTATGTACCAGACCTGCTAGGTCCACCTGAGAAGGGGAATGTGTTGGGAGGAAGGAGATTCAAAGCATGGTAGCCCAGTGAACTAGTTACATACATAAGCAAATAGCCACTAAAAAACAGGTTAATGGGTTCTTAGACGAAATATTTTGGATAAAACAGATACTTACGACACATAGGCTAATGCATGAAACACTCAGATGATAAAGGTGCTTAAACATATAAAGTACATCATCTAGACCTTCCTGGCACACTTGATCATGACGTTGCCGTTGTCCGTGTACTCGTCGGTTATGGGAAGCAGACACGCTCTCATGTCCAAGATCCGCCTGTACATGTCGTAGCATGCGTATGCGTCCTTTGTCACGTAGGTTATTTAGGCTACATTCAGAGGTACCTCCCACGTGTTCAGGTCATTTCTATCGTTGTCTTCTGTGATGTTAGCGTAGCAAGGGTCGATGATGGTCTCAGCGAGGTCAACAACAGAGTCCTTCTCCTACCTGTTCCCGGTGATCTTGTATTGCTTCTAGATGTCGACAAGGTTGTTGCACCAGATGGCCGAATCGTCGCGTTCTTCCTTCTATCCAGCGTAGCGAAGGTGCAGTCGGCGCTACCGATGAAACAGACGAATGCTCTAGAACATCTGATGGCCCTACAGCAGTGGTAGAAGAGAACCTTGTCCCGCACGCATACCTGGGCGACGGCAATCCGCTGGTCCCTGTCAGGAGATGGCACAGGGTCTAGTCCTGCGACCTTGTGCTTTCTCGTCCTGTAGGCACTGCTTGAACTCGGTGAGGCAGAGCTTCACCGAGTCCGGATCGTTGGTGTACATCACATTCAACTTGGTGCAGCCATGGGATTGAACGGCGAACTCAAAGGTGAACTCCTTGCTAAAGTCCATATCCAGCAGGCTCACCCCTCGGATCTCCATTGGAGTCTCTTCAAGTGAACGAGTGGGTAGGCAGCGGTAGCAGTTCATTTTTTAGCTCTTGGGGAACTGGATTCAACAGTAAACTAAGTGTGTACAGGCGACAACGGTTACTACCCCTCCCTCGCCCGCTCCACACCCATCAGAACATGCACCCTCGGCGCATTCAAACGCCTCCATTAAGAAACCTATTCCGGCCACACATCGGTTCACGAGTGGGTCTGTATTGGTAATGTAATAACAAGTGCTAGTGGTCACTTTACTTAAATTTAATTACCTTTAATTAACATTTATTCTTAAAACAAGCAATGTATTGGCTCGTTCTATCAGTGCCACAGGATCAACATGCACAACAATTAGAATTATTATTCTCAGGACACACACGATCAACACATTTGTCGCACTTTTACACAGATAATACTACCAAGTTGAACTGTTTGTTATGGTTGCTATCCTCTGCATCATGCCGTGTTTCTTAGCTTGCAAGATTTAGAACCAACAAAAAAGATTCAAATAGTAAGTACAACAAACATGCCTACGCATCTCATTGATTCCCAGCTTGCAAGATTCAGAACCAACAAATAAGATTCAAATAATAAGTACACCAAAGATGCCTACATATCTCATTGATTCCCACCTTGCAAGATTCAGAACCAACCCATTAGAGCCTTTTGATAAAGTGAATATCCGGATTAAATCCATCGTGGCTAGTCGTGTCATACAACCCAAGAACTTGGCGAATGCTCTTGACCATCACAACATCTGTAGTTGAGTATTCCTGTTTGCACAACACAGATAATAAAGAGCATGATTACTATAATAGTGGCACTAGTGGAAGCCAACCTGCAGCTCCACTCGATGATTCAATTCATGCCACTTTTTCTGCAGTTCACCTGAAATGAAGCAAAGATTGCATCATTCAGCTAGCAAGAAGTACTTGCTCTCGTGAGCTGGCAGGTTCTTCTTTAGTAGTTGCACAAAAATTGAGAAACATTAAGGTTGGCTGTCCTACTCATGTAAGGTGGAACTATAATTTGCTCATCCTTTTGTGCAGTTCCACTAAAATAAAGTGCGATTGTGGTGACGGTGATGGCTCATCTTGCAAAGGCTAATAAAATGTTGCACGAGATTACCAACCGAATTTGACGGAGATTTTGGAAACTCCAATCACCATTTTGTGCAGTTCCACCAAAATTGGGAGATGTTGCCCATGTGATATTTTATTTGAACTGCACAAGACACTTATTCCAAAATAAGTGTTTTGTGCAATTCACCAAAAGGTCCCAATAGCAACAAGGTGAAATGGATAACCCTATTTGCACAAAATGATAGAAAGTAAGCAGTTGTTGGTCAATAAGAAGATACGACACATACACGAAATGGAAAGAAGCATCTTAATTATGTTCATGGAAATCACGCAAGGACAGTAGAAATTTTAAAACATCAGCAATGCTTCATGTTACCGGAAGCATTACGATCAACAATGACATTTGTCAAATATGGGATTACTTTAATGGTGACATTGCTTGTTTACCAGATACAGTAAATCAATAGTAGCTAAAGAGTTGGTTTAAGGGCATGGGACCGTGGGGGCACCAGGACACTCAGCAGCATAAAGAAGCAACTTACTTATCATACTTGGGAAAATTGCATTATATCACTAGAGGCATTAGATTAACAATAACACTGGTTAGACATGTCCTTAAGGTAATAGTGTGATTGCTTCATTTTACATGCGCCCTTACATTAACAACAACAAAAGGTTGGTATAAGGACATGCGACAGTGGACGCATCAACCCAATGTACCTACAAGGAGGCATAAAGTGGTGATGCCGAGTTTGTTCATGCTCTGTGAGGGCAGCAAATCTAATCCTGGAGACCTTTTACTACGTGAGGGTAGCAAATCTAATCCCGGAGACCTTTTACTATGTGAGGGCACCAAATCTAATGCTAGAGACCTTTTACTATGTGACAACAGCAAATCTAATCCTGGAGACCTTTTACTATTTGAGGGCAGCAAATCTAATCCTAGACATACTCTGTTGACTTGTCCACCAGCCGGCACATTCTATCTGTTTTTCAACCAATAATAGATCTATTCCCTATCCAGTTTGTACCCTTTTCCCTTTATTTCCTGTTTCATCCAAGAGACCGGTTGGATATCCAGTCTCTACAACTTCCCCCTGTTCTTTCCTCTTTGAATCAAGTCCTAGATTCATGCTGCGACTTTCCCCCTTTCTTCGTTGTTTGAACCAAGTCCTAGATTCAACTGCATGAAGTAGCATTACCTCCAATAATACTTAAAATTTAGGTGGCTTTGGAAGAGCTGATGGAAGTAGAAAAAGATGCACATGCAGACACGTGGGGAGCTGGGGCAGTAGAGCAAGGTCGCTTTCGAAGAACTTATACCTGAGGGTCGTCGGGGTGTCGGCGGCGGCACGTCAGATCTGCGCACAATACAGTAGCGAGGAAGAAGGGTCGGAGGACCTCCCGAGCCAGCGGTGTGTCGGAGAGAATGGCATGGGGTGAGGATCAGGACCCGCCGGCAGCTGTGGGTTCCCTCCCTCGACGCTGATGATCGCGTGAACGATGCACCTAGTCCTCTACACACTCCGGCCGAAGGGATCCGACCGGATCTGTGACCAGCGGTGAGCAGAGAGAAAATGTCGCTACTGCTGTATTGTTTAGATCTAGAGAGGATGATAGAATGAAGAGAGGAACACTAGTAAAGCAAGCGCTTAGGCCCTTGCCTATATGTATAGTGGAGTGATTATCTTTTTCTCTCAACAACAAGCGTTTCAATTTGTGTACGTGGCATTAAAGAAAATAAACTTTGTATTTAACGTGGCTAACTGTACGACTCCTACTTACTAGTACTCCCCGGCTCTCCATTCATTGAACAACCCCACAGGTGAATAAACATATAGTACTAGTATTTATATAGAACGAACAAGCTAGAACTATTTCGGCTTTGAGATATCGATGGTACATTTTGACCACATTGCATCAATGGACTCAGTACTTTGAAGTAACCAATACGTATAAACACATGCACGAATCGCTAGCTAGAGCTTGAACTGTATTTGTTTACATGTAGTACCACATTTTTTCTTTTGGTTTTCTGCTCCATGGTGCAATTCATCGATACAAAATTATACAGTACTATGAGTAGTTAAAGTTGAGGGCGGGGCTTTTCCCGGGCTATATGTGCGGTAGTTTTCATGTAGGCAGTTTGACAAAGAGCCGAGGAGGGTGAGGGAGTAGCAGATTGAACTTACTGCTGGAAAGGTAGGGCTGTGCGATTTGACGGCACGTTACTGCTGGAAAGACGGGGTCTTGTGATAGGAGTACTCACTATAGTCATGAATTACTGCGTTACGATCGGGGTGATACCCCCTTCCGTTCCCCACTCTAATGTGCATGACACGTCAACCCGGATGCTGGCACTCCCACATGTCGGCGAAGTACGTAAGAAGGAGCAAAGAATCATGCGGTATATATAGTGTATATACTAGTACTACTACTCACGTCGAAGGAGTGCGAACCATGGCAGCCCAGTGAACCAACATACAATAGGCCATAGAAAACAATGTGGTGATATGGCCATAAAAAACAATGTGCTACATTCTAGTATGTAGCCTGTACAGTACTACCCCTCTTCCTCCTCGTCTCGGATCATCGCCATCATACTTTCCCCATTCCTGTGCTTTCAGTATCCTGCAAATCAAAGAGGACCTTAGACTGGTTTAGGTCCGGTCGTTTTTTATAAATGTGTTATGTCCAAAATTTAATGAACGTGCTCCGGTTTCTATGAAAATAATCCGGTTTGCTTGTAGTAATTCATGAGGTCTGAAATGTAAAGTACGCCGGCATGGTTGCATATGCTCCGAGTCGTGCATGCACTACGACCCAGATGCTCTATGTCCCACATGTCAGCCAAAGGGAGCACGTGGAAATAGCCTAGGAGTACATATAGGAGGATAAATGCGTGAAAAAATATGTACTAGTATGAAGCGTAGCTGCGGTTCAAAAAGGAAACCTAAAGTGATGACAGGTATAGGTCGCACGCACCCAACTAGTGGTACTAGACGTACGACTACTTTTTTCCTCAAAAAAAGAGGTACGAGTACTCAATACTCCTATTCTATCAATACAACTCCCACCTGACAACAACGTCCGTGCTACAGTTATCTATTCTCCCTCGTTTCTCCCTTCTAAATTATATTGATGTGAAAGTACATTCAATAATAAATCTAACTATATTGATTTGTTATTGCTTATGTTAATATTTTTTATAAACTTGGTCAAGGTTTATAAAGCTTGACTTTTACCAAAGCTCATACGAGGACTAAGTAAAAACAGAGGGAGTTTTAGGAACGGAGGGAGTAGTCTGTCCTTTCCGGTTTACAGGGCTATACTATTAAGAGCAAGTACAATAGTGGGCTTATAGCCCGTTTACATGGCAATTTTGTCTCATGCAAGAGCCTGGCTATATGCGTGCTCCAAGGCTCCGCACCACGCCCCACCCCTACACAAAGACTGCCACGTGAGCATTCGCAATTGCCACGTTCGGGTTGCACTTGGCTCTTCGCCTCTTCGAGAGGACGAATAATGATGTTACTACTTATACAGTATCGAATCAACTACTGCATGTCCGTCCACCACATGCGGGAGGGATAGCTTGTTGTAGTAAGAAAAAGCATGTCCTCGTCTGCGAGCCACCACGTGCATGGGTGAGGGAGAGGGCGTGTAGTGTAGTAAAATCAAGCTTCTCCTCATTGTACGAGCTAACGCGACACATCATAGCACTGGCCCCACATGCTTGCCTCTAAGCTAGGCTAAAAGACCCGTAGTGTACAATATATTTGCTGCAACCTCTAACATTTACGCCACCACAAATTAAAATATATGTTCCTGTCTTGACCAGATGAGCGTGCAAACTACAATCAGCAAGATGACAGGTAGGGCCAACTAATTATTTTAATCAAAAAAAGCTTTGAGACGGCCTCATAGCATGGAGCCAGCCCCACCGATTTTAAGCTTAGAGGCACGGTACACGCTATCCTAGACTATGCCACTATACCTCCCCTACACATGAAACCGCCACACGAGCGTCCGGGTTGTGCATGGCTCTTCGCCTCTTCGGGAAGTCGAACAATGATGGTACTACTATAGTGGAGTACTACAGTATGCTTCTGGCCATGTGACACCGAATGAACTACTGCATGTCCACCACGTGCGGGAGGGAGAGCGTGTAGCGAAAGCTTCTCCTAGTCCTGCCAGCCACCACGCTCATGGGTGAGGGAGAGGGGATTGTAATCAAACTTCACCTTGTTGAACAAGTTGACGTGACACGTCAAAGCAGTGCACTTGATATATTTTAATAATTTGTGTTTATCGATGCATTAATTACAACACATGCATGCATGCCGTGACTTTCCTTTTGATACTTGCATGTGTTGATTTAATGCACCTTGAAGTAGTATGAATATGTGATGGTAAAGCTTTTAATGCCCCGGCCCTAAAGCAAGAGATGGTTGTGCACGAGGAGGGCGAGATCATGCCGACGGAACAGGACCCGACGATGGAGTTCTCTATGGTCTCTATGGACCTCACCTTGCTCCACTGCCACATGTGCCTCCACCCCTTGAAGCCTCCAGTGTACGAGGTTCAAATACACCTCGTTCATTCGGCTGATCGAGCAAGGTGCAGGTTTCTTGATTGATGTGTTGTTTGATTGATTTGTGCAGTGCAAGCGAGGGCACGCCTGCGCGGACTGTTGCGGCGAGCGCCCCGGGAACCAGTGGTAGTGCCAGAAATGCGAGCGCGGCAATGGCTTCGACGTGCGGAACACGGCGATGGACGCCGTCCTCTCCTCGGTGAGGGTGGAGTGCCCGCACGAAGGTTGGGGGCTCTACGCCATTTCCCACAAGCTCGCCGATCACCAGAGCGTGTGTCCAATCGCGCCCTACAAATGCCCCATGCCCGTCTGTGTCTACAAAGGCCCACCGTCGGCACTCTCCCACCACATCAGCACCGTGCATCCCACGCCCATGCACAGGATCTAGTACGGCAAGGTGCTCCAGCTGCAAGTGCCAATATCGGAGCCACTGCTCTTGCTGTTCACGGAGGAGGACGGCCGCGCGTTTTTCTTGGTCGGCGGTGTGCTCGACATCGGCGCGCCTATCGCCATGTCGGTCATATGCATCAGAGCATGGGGGTCCCCACTGCCGCACTATGCGGCCAAGCGGTGGGCGAACGGCCTGCCGGGGAAGCCCAAAGGCAGGACCGACACCGTCAAGGTGGAAATGGAGGTGACAAGCAGCAAGGATCCCGGTGACGTCGCCGTGCAGGAGATGACCTTCTTCAGAGTTCCGCCCAAGCTGCTGGTCGGGGCTAAGCTAGTGTCCCTCCACATTCAGATTGACAAGCTCACGTCCTAAATGATTCTACAGTGCCTTCTGTTTATCTTAGTAATATGCTAATATAGGGGTTAGCTCGGTCTACTTTAGCTTAAGAGATGGTGGGTTTTGGTGGCGATGCAGCAATTACTTCGACATCAGATCAACAGTTAAAGTAATTTCCAACAGTCAAACGGATATTTTGTGTCTGTTGGATATAAAGATCCTTCGGGTAAGAAGTATAACAGCTTATATGCTTGTTTGTTCAGGAAGTGTTGCATAATTGTGCGAGTTGATGCGACACATCAAAGTAGTACTCCCTCTGATCCTAATTTCTCTATGGATAAGTCAAGGCGCAGATACCAAGGAGGGCCTGGTTGTGTCTATACTTGTACAACTCACCCGACTGCGCACCAGGCAGACGAAGCTCATGTCGTGTTGGTGCCGTGTGCAGCCCGCACACTAACCAAAACCTCGCGCCTCCAGCTTAGCCTCCTCTTTTTAAACTTCTCAATCTCTAGGCCAAGGAGCAATGGGAAACCTATGATAGAGCCAATCGGATGGTTGAGAACACTACAATTCGTAGCTACAGATGCGTGTGTGAGAGAGGATGAGTGCGTGCGTGCACCTCTTCTCTTCCTGTATAACGTACTCCCTACCAAACATGACATGCAGTGGTTAGGTAATTGCATGCAATGCTATTAATTAGCAAATAAACATTAAGTTCTCTCGTTTTCCCCTCCTTCTTGATCACGGTGCACATTAAGTATCGAAAACTCTTCAAACATGTTCACACCGATCACAACCTAAATGGTTTCCCACTTGGGAGCGTATTAGTACTTGTCGGCGTTCTAGGAACGGGGGTCCCTAGACTTGCCTGCCTGCGGCCTGCGGCGTGGCTCGAGGAGGGGCCCAGCACGGCCCATCTTCATCAACACAGACACAAGACCCTCGCGAGGGGTCAAGCCTCGTGGGGCGGACGACACAGAGCTTCCTCAGGCACGACCTCATCAGGCTGGCTCGCAAGGACGCGTAGAGATCAAGGCGGGGTACCTCACGATGTGCCCGTGACACAAGCCATGACGACCAAGGGTGCCAGGTGGGCGTCAGCCCGCGCAGTGTCCTCCTTTCCTCTTTGGTGCAAAGGGTGCAAGCGCAGGCGAGAGCATCAAGCAAAGGCACCCGTTTCGGTGCAATGAGACCAAGACCAGCCCAACGGCAGGGAGGAAGTCATTGTGGAGCCCAAGACATCGTCACCACCAGAGCCTTTGGCAGGCGAGGACCAACTTTACTCAGGATAAGTGTACCAGATGTCCCCCTTCAAAATGGCCAATTGTTGGCGCCCTTCCCGCTCAATATTTGGGAAGAGGCCCAGGGCCTTTGCCTATAAATAGGACTAGCCACCCCCAGGGTAGGAAGAGGGGGAAATCGGAGAGAGAATCGAGAACAGAGAGAGAGAAGGGTGACTGAACTCCCCCTAGCAGTTCGTCGCCCCAGCCAAGAACAGACCCTCGCGAGGCTGTTCTTCCTTGTATCGCTCATCATCGTCAGCCCAAGGGGCAATCCACCACACCACACATTGGAGTAGGGTATTACACCACAACGGTGGCCCGAACCAGTATAAACCCTGTGTCTCTTGTGTTGTTCTTTCCATAGCTTAGATCTTAGCGAGGCGGAGGGGTGCAGGTAGGTAGAAGGCGAAATCTCCGCGCGCACCCCAGTGTTCGGACCTCAAGGGTCTGCCGGAATCCGAAATCCGACATTTGGCGCGCTAGGTAGGGGTGCACCGGAGTTTTCCCTTCCGCCACCACCACGACCTGCCTCGCGATGAGTAGCGCGTCGCCCGCTCCGGCCGCCGGCGCCAGCACGGGGGCCAGGGGGCTCCGAGCCCTGGCCCCAGCCCTGCAACGGGTACGGTGGCCGGACAAGTTCAAGCCAACGACGCCGCCGTGCTACAGCGGCGCGACTGATCCGCTGGCCTTCTTGCTGGCGTACGAGGAGGCCATCCTCAAAGCTGGAGGCGATGATAGGGTCATGGCCAACTGGCTCCCCACGGCCCTCACCGGTGCTCCGCGCGCATGGCTGCTCCACCTGCCGGCAGCCTCCGTGGCCTCTTGGGAAGAGCTCCGCAGCCTCTTCCCTGCCCACCACGCTACACCAACACCCCCGGTCGTCGCGGCCCTCCTGGGCGGCTCGTAGGCGCCGCCTAGAAGTCACCACAGCAAGCCGTTCATCCGACGGGTCAGCGCCGCTTCCACGCGGCAGGGGGCTCTCCCGGACCGGGCGGCGCCCAAGGCCGGCCTGACCTTCAGCTCGGAGGACCACCCCTCCAACTCGGCCTGCTCGGGTGCGCTCCCCATGCTGTGCACCCCCACCATCTGCCAGGTGGCCGTCACTAGAACTCTCATCGATGGCGGTGCGGGCCTCAGCGTGCTCTCGGTTGAGGCCTTCAACCTCCTCTGCATACCCCTGGAACGGCTGCAACCCAGCCGGCCCTTCTCAGGCGTTGGGGGCGGATCATCCAGCTCCTTGGGATAGATCCGGCTCCCAGTAACCTTCGGCACCTACAACAACTTCCCCACGGAGCTAGTCGACTTCGACATCGCCACCATCGGCCTCCCCTACAATGCCATCCTCGGCTACCCAGCGCTGGCCCAGTTCATGGCCGCGACGCACCCGGCGTACAACCTCATGAAGATGCCCGGGAGCACCGGTGTCCTCACCGTGCACGGGGACACCGGAGACGTGCTGCGAGTGCTCAAGCTCGCCTTCAAGACGGCGGCGTCGGCACAACCCGCCGACTCGGAGACCCCCGAGCCCAAGGGGGCTGCACCCGCCAAGAAGAAACAGTTGTTCACCCAAGACAAGGCAGAAACCAAGAAGATACCCGTCGATGAGGACGGGTCCACCCATGCCACTTTCACCATAGGCGCCAACCTCGAGCCCGAGTAGGAGGAGGCCCTGGTCAGGTTCCTGCGCGCAAACAAGAAGGTATTCGCTTGGGAGCCTAACCAGTTAGCGGGGATCCCTAGGAGCATAATCGAGCATCACCTCAACGTGTGCCCCAACGTGCGCCCTGTGAAGCAGAAGGCAAGGCGGCAGTCCACAGAAAAGCAGGCCTTCATCGTCCAAGAGACCCGCAAACTAGAAGCCGATGGGGTCATTCGCAAGGTCCGATACCCGGATTGGTTGGCCAATCCTGTCGTTGTACCAAAGAAGGGAGGGAAGGAGCGCATGTGTGTCGACTTCACCAACCTCAACAAGGCATGCCCGCAAGAACTGTTCCCGCTCCCCCGCATCGACTAGATCGTCAATTCCACCGCAGAATGCGACCTGCTATGCTTCTTGGATGCCTTCTCTGGGTATCACCAGATCAAGATGGCGATAGAAGACGTCGAAAAGACAGCCTTCCTAACCCCGTGTGGGGTGTACTGCTACATGTGCATGCCATTCGGGCTGCGTAACACAGGGGCGACCTTTCAGTGGCTGATGCACATCACCTTGGGCCCACAGCTCAGGAAGAATGTTGAGTCTTACGTCGATGACATTGTGGTGAAGTCTCGGGAGGCAAGGACCCTGATACAAGACCTGGAGGAAACCTTCGCGAGCCTCAACGCAGTGAACCTATGGCTCAACCCAGAGAAGTGTGTGTTCGGAGTCCCCTCGGGCAAGCTCTTGGGTTTCCTCGTGTCCCACCGAGGCATCGAGGCTAACCCGGAAAAGGTCAAGGCGGTCGAGGACGTGAGCCCGCCAAAGACCCTCAGAGAAATGCAGAAGCTCACTGGGCGCGTGACCACGCTGGGGCGCTTCATCTCCAAGTTGGGGGAGCGAGCGCTGCCCTTCTTCCAGCTAAAGAAGAAAAAGGGGCCCTTTGAATGGTCTGAAGAGGCCGACAAGGCGTTCCAGGATCTCAAGAGATACCTGACCAGCCCTCTGGTCATGGTGGCCCCGCGCCCTCAAGAGCCCCTGGTGCTTTACCTCGCCGCCACTCCCTACTCCGCCAGCGCAGCCCTGGTGGCGGTTAGGGAGGAGCGTCGAATCAAAACCACAGCAGCAGCCCGGGACAAGGCAGAACAGGAACAAGGAAGGCCCACGGAAACCGCCACCACGGCTGAGGAGGATCAGCCGCCGCAGAGGAGTGCACCGGAGGCGGAAGAGGCCCCTCTCCCAGATGGCTAGCCTCAGGAGGCCTCATCGCCTCAGGAGGTGCCATGGTCTCCGGAGGGCGCCACCAGCACTGACGCACCCAACCTCGTTGAGCACCCAGTGTACTTCGTCAGCACGGTGTTGCGGGACACGAGGGCACGGTACCCCATGCCTCAGAAGCTCCTCCTCGCGCTACTGGTGGCCTCACGCAAGCTGCGGCACTATTTTCAAGGTCACCCCATCAAGGTCGTCTCGTCATACCCCCTGGAGAGAGTGCTCAGGAGCCCTAACTCAGCTGGAAGGGTTGCTGAGTGGAACATAGAACTGCAAGCATTTCAGCTCAAATTCAGCACGACCAGAGTCATCAAGGGAGCAGCATTAGCGGATTTTGTGGCAGAATGGACAAAGGCACCAGGCCTCAAGGCCGACGAGGATCGGTCCCTCTCCCCGGGAAGCGAGGTGCCAGAAGGCTGGGTCATGAACTTCGATGGGGCGTTCTCCAGGCATGGCGCTGGGGCAGGGGCGGTGCTTATATCGCCCACTCAGGACAAGCTCTACTACGCTGCACAGCTCTGTTTCCAGCAAGGTGAAAAGGTCTCCAACAACATAGCGGAGTATGAAGGTTTAATAGTGGGCTTGAAGGCCGCAGCTGCCCCGGGGGTGAAACGTCTCACCATCAAGGGCGATTCGCAGCTCCTTGTCAATTTCTCCAACAAGGTGTACGAGCCGAAAGATGAGCACATGGAAGCCTACCTTGCGGAGGTCCGTAGGATGGAGAAGCAGTTCTGGGGGTAGGGGTTGCAGCATGTGCCCCGTGGCACCAATCAGGAGGCCGACGACATCGCCAAACGGGCGTCCAGGCGGTTACCCCAACAGCCTGGCGTCTTCGAGGAGCGGCTCTTCAAGCCCTCAGCCGTGCCGTCATTGTCAAACACGGCTCAGCCTCGGGAGGAGCTCCCCCAGCCACCTGCCTCTGGAGCCCCGGACTGTGGCCCGGCCTCAGGAGCATGCCTGCTCCTGACGATGGAACCTCAGGAGGGGTGCTGGATCACGGAGCTCCGGAGTTACTTAACACAAGGGACCCTGCCAGAGAAGGAGGAGGAAGCGGAGCGTGTGGCACGGCAGGCCACGGCATACTGCATCAAGGATGGAGAGCTCTACCGGAAGCGACCAAACGATGTATCCCTGCGCTGCATCTCCAGGGAGCAAGGAAAGGAACTGCTGGAAGATATACACGGCGGAGACTGTGGACATCATTCATCATCACGGACCCTCGTCGGCAAGGCATTCCGCAGTGGGTTTTATTGGCCCACCGCACTCAATGACGCCGTCAAACTAGTGAAAGCTTGTGAGACCTGCCAGTTCCACGCCAAGCAAATCCATCAGCCGGCAGGAGGCCTGCAGACTATACCCCTTTCGTGGCCATTCGCAGTCTGGGGGCTGGACATCCTGGGCCCGTTTCCTCGGGCGCCAGGGGGCTACCGCTACCTCTACGTCGCCGTGGACAAGTTCACCAAGTGGGCTGAAGTAGAGGCCGTCCGCACCATCCCCGCGGGTTCCGCGGTCAAGTTCATCAGGGGCATCGTGAGCCGGTTCGGGGTGCCGAACCGCATCATCACAGACAACGGTTCGCAGTTCACCAGTAACCTCTTCAAAACATACTGTGCTAACCTTGGAACGCAGATATGCTACGCGTCGGTGGCGCACCCCCGAAGCAACAGCCAGGCCGAGCGAGCCAACGCAGAGGTCCTGAGGGGCCTCAAGACTAGGACGTTCAAGAAGAAGCTGGAGGCCTGCGGCAGAGGTTGGTACTACGAGCTTCAGTCCGTGTTGTGGTCCACCCGCACAACCGCGACCAAGCCGACTGGAGAGACCCCATTCTTCCTGGTCTACGGAGCCGAAGCCGTCCTCCCTCACGAGGTCAGATGTCGCTCCGCGCGGGTCCTCCGTTCGACGAGGCGCAGCAGGACGCCATGCGGGGGATGGACCTCGTGCTGGGGGAGGAACGTCGCCGAGAAGCCGCGGTGCAAGCGGCAAGGTACCAACAAGCACTGCGACGATATCACTGCCGCAACATCCGCCCCAGAACTCTCGAGGTAGGAGACCTCGTGCTCAGGCGGGTTCTCTCCAGGGAGGGACTGCACAAGCTCTCTCCCATGTGGGAGGGCCCGTTCAAGGTTGTTCATGTTTCCAGGCCCGGCTCCGCGCGCTTGGAGACTCAAGAGGGGGTGCCGGTCCAGAACGCATGGAACATCCAGCACCTCAGGAGGTTCTACCCCTAAAAAGGCCCAGAGCCTATGAAGAAGGCGAATGCCTGTGAAGCTGTCGCGTTTTGGAAAAGGCCCAGAGCCTGTGAAGAAGGCGAATGCCTGTGAAGCTATCGCGTTTTGGAAAAGGCCCAGAGCCTGTGAAGAAGGCGAATGCCTGTGAAGCTGTCGCGTTTTGGAAAGGGCCCGGAGCCTGTGAAGAGGGCAAATGCCCGTGAAGCCTGCTTCCCCCAAGAAAGGCCCGAAGCCTATGAAGAAGGCCAATGCCTGTGAAGCTCGCCGCCCGTGACACTCTCACGTAATAATGAGTTGGGGCTGTACACGCCCCGGAGTCTCAGGAGCGCCGGCCTCAGGCCCTGGGCTCCCTCCCACGCCCAGTGGCAGCACTTAGCTCCGCGCTGGTGAGAAGACGTCGAAGACTAGATTAGGTGCCGGACGCGGCTTTTTCATTTGCTTTCCGCAGTTGGCTTGTTCATTCTCAATCGAAGTTTTATTGAAGTTGTTGCCGTCTTTGGCTCGTGGTTCTTCGACTTTTCACTCTCCTGCCTTGATTTCTCTTATGCAAGGCCTCGCGAGGGGGGTAGCCGAGCGCCCTCGCGAGTGTTCCTGTCCTAGTCGTTCAAAGGTTTCGCGACCTTGGTCCATTACAGGAGCACCCCTCCAGTCCGTGCCCCACGGGCACCGCGACACGAACACAGGGCCTGGGTTGGTCGCCCCCCCCCCCCACGGCTGGGGCCGGGAACTATCCACGCGCGGGCACATAGTCGGAAGGCACGATAACGGAAGCAAAGCGATGATTAACAGCAATAACCCAAACACGCCCCCGCGGGGCTCCACGCTACTGTCTTTTTATGCAGGAAAAAGGAAAAGAAAGAACAAATCAGGCGCAGCTCGCCTCACATCGGCCTGCAGGGAAGGCTCGAGCTGCCTCCGGGGCTCAGGCAGACTCCCTCTCGCGCTTCACCGAAGCGCGACGGCGGGCAGACACGCTACCACCTCCCAAGCAGGTACGACGGCGTGGAGGCTGACCGCGGCCATCGCTAGAAGAGTCGCCACCTGAAGAAGAACTGGTGAAGCTTGGGGAACCCTGAGCGCCGCCAATCACGCGAGCGTTGTCCTCTCCATCATCGTCGAGGCTGGGTTCCCGGCCGCGGTCGTCGTCCTCAGGACAGCACCCTGCGCGGCGACCATCTTCCCCAAACACCCTCACGTAGAGGGTGGCATCACCGTCAAACTTGAAGTGCAGGGTGCACCGATGGCTCAGGCCACGCGCGCGGGCAAACGTCTGCCAACCACGGGTCAAGGCTAGGCTCCCGGCTACGGAGACCTCCAGTGAAGCCCATGAGGCCTGGCTGCAACAGCCGTCTGCCTGAAGCCAGAGGCCGCCCGGGGCGCTGGCCGGGAGCTCGCCGAGGAGGAAGCGAGGAAGTTGAAGCCGGGTGCTAGTCGGCTCCGCCGACCACACAACGAACTCCGGCAGCACCTCTGCAGCGCGAAAGCGTGGCCTAGGGGGACGCGCGACTGAAGCGCGCCCCCCGGCCGCAGTAGTCCGCCCGTCACCGTGCTAGAAATCGTCTCCATGGCCGCGGGGAGCTGCCGTGGTGGCCACAGGATGTTTGCGAGGGCGTCCTCGGCCGCGCTTGGTTGGGGGAGAGCCAGGCTCAACCTGGTGAGCCTTCCCCTTCTCTACGGCCGAGAACCTCCTCGACGAGGCCATGAAGAATAAGGAGAAGCAAGGGGGAATGAAATAGAAGGGCGCGCGCCGATCCGTACTTATAACCGGCGAGGGCCAACCGTCGGCCCCCACGATCGCAGGTAATCATGACCCGCTTTGCATGCAGGGACTTGTCCAATCCGTGCAGTTGCCGAGGCACCGTGGGGAAGTGGAGACGCCCACGTCCAATCAACCGCCACGCGGCGCCCAAGGCCGCAGGCTGTTAGGGCCCGCGGCGCTTCGCACTTGCCCTTTCGCCTCCCTGCACGGCCAAGTCCGGGCGCGCCTTAGGCCCGGGGGCTACTATCAGCGTTCTGGGAACGGGGGTCCCCAGACTTGCCTGCCTGCGGCCTGCGGCATGGCTCGAGGAGGGGCCCAGCACGGCCCATCTTCATCAACACAGACCCAAGACCCTCGAGAGGGGTCAAGCCTCGCGGGGCGGACGACACGGAGCTTCCTCAGGCACGGCCTCATCAGGCTGGCTCGCAAGGAGGCAGAGAGATCAAGGCGGGGTACCTCACGATGTGCCCGTGACGCAAGCCATGACGACCAAGGGTGCCAGGCGGGCGTCAGCCCGCGCAGTGTCCTCCTTTCCTCTTTGGTGCAAAGGGAGCAAGCGCAGGCGAGAGCATCAAGCAAAGGCACCCGTTTTGGTTCAACGAGACCAAGACCAGCCCAACGGCAGGGAGGAAGTCATTGTGGAGCCCAAGCCATCGTCACCACCAGAGCCTTTGGCAGGCGAGGACCAACTTTAGTTAGGATAAGTGTACCATATGTCCCCCTTCAAAATGGCCAATTGTTGGCGCCCTTCCCACTCAATATTTGGGAAGAGGGCCGGGGCCTTTGCCTATAAATAGGACTAGCCACCCCCAGGGTAGGAAGAGGGGGAAATCGGAGAGAGAATCGAGAAGAGAGAGAGAGAGAAGGGTGACTGAACTCCTCCTAGCAGTTCGTCGCCCCAGCCAAGAACAGACCCTCGCGAGGCTATTCTTCCTTGTATCGCACATCATCATCAGCCCAAGGGGCAATCCACCACACCACACACTGGAGTAGGGTATTACACCACAACGGTGGCCCGAACCAGTATAAACCCTGTGTCTCTTGTGCTGTTCTTTCCATAGCTTAGATCTTAGCGAGGCGGAGGGGTGCAGGTAGGTAGAAGGCGAAATCTCCACGCGCACCCCAGTGTTTGAACCTGAAGGGTTTGCCGGAACCCGAAATCCGACAGTACTCGGTTATAAATGTACTACTATGCCAAGATGACTGCACATTCCTCCTCATCCACAAAAACAAACAAGCCATTGAGTATCCTTCCCTTGCATCTGCCATGGCCAGCATGAGTTCTGGGTCAAGAGATTACCACCAAGGAGAGGCGAGCATGGAAGTGGAAGCACGAGAGATGTCCCGCCTCGCCGCGAAAGCAGCCGACATGTCCCGCCGTGCCACCGAAGCAACATGGAGGTCATGCCGCACCGTCGATGAAGCAGACAGGTCTGGCCGCGCTGCGGAAGCAGCAGAGGTGTCCCGCCACGCCGCGAATGCAGCAGAGATGTCCCGCCGCGCCGCGGTGATACGTCTCCAACGTATCTATAATTTTTTATTGTTCCATGATGTTTTATTATGAATCTTGGATGTTTTATAATCATTTTATAGTCATTTTATATCACTTTTTGGTACTAACCTATTGACATAGTGCCTAGTGCCAGTTCCTATTTTTTCCATGTTTTTTACATCGCAGAAAATCAGTATCAGACGGAGTCCAATAGCCACGAAACTTTACGGAGATTTTTTTATGGACCAGAAGAAACATGTTGGGCCCTGTTTGCATCTGGGGAGTCACAAGGAGGGGACAACCCACCAGGGCGCGCCCGGAGGCCTCAGATCTTCTTCCCCACCTCCGACAGGCACACCAGCATCACCATCCTCCACGTCCAACCCAATGATGTTGAGGTCGACAAGGCTATGCCAAAGAGTTTGTACACTCGTTGCATCACTTTGTTACTCTGCACTCATGTCGATCCCTCAGAGATCCTTTGTTATGGAACTACTATGGTACTACTATTCATGCATTTAGTTAGAAGGAGTGGAGCAAAGCAAAACTGGAGGATTTTTTCCCTTTGGTATCTCTTTCAAAGAAAAAACATAGGAATTTTAATATCCACTTGGACGTCCTTTTCAAATTAATATGCATGAAGAACAGGAATTATTGGATTACTGGCATAATAAGATCCTATTTTTTCAATTTCACGTGGTTTGACTTTAATTTGACCATGTTTCTCCATTCCTGTGTTCTTTCCATTCATGTGAACCAAACACCCAGGTTGACAAAAATCCTATGTTTCCAAATGCTCTGTTTTGCACGTGCATTCCTATCTTATTCCTGTGTTTTTCCTATCCATGCATTTACAGAATCCTCCAATTCTATGAAGCCCTTATAGATTTACTTGATTTTCAGATAGGCGTCAAAGAAAACTCTGTGTGTTTTGTCCTGCTCCTGCCGTGTCGTCATCCACCCCACCTGAGGTGCACCATAGACGGAAGCGTTCACTGTAGCAGAGATTCCCCCTGCAGACTTTCTTTCACCGCCTTAGATCATCTTCCCCATTGCCGGCAGCCACGCCAACTGCATTACCATCATCAACTGAGCAGATGAACCTGAGGACTACACAGTTCCGGAAGAGAGGTTGCACTCTTTCGTGTTTGCTTACGTTATACATCGGTTATTATTACCTGCTACTTTATCGTTCAAACTTGAGTTTTAAAATGCCCTTGGGGCACATATCGAGGCAGCAACGAATAGTATCTGTCTACTATCTGGTTCATCTGGGGTCTTCTATGTGGCTCATGTTGGGTTGATAATAAACAGTAGATGATCCATTGTCTATATTTTTAAACTGAAGATATAATCTACCTGCTATCATTAGTTCTGGATCTATCCACTCGTTTGCTACCATCAGTCTTGATTTCTGCATGCACTCGTTAGGCCTTAATACTCTAACTATGTTTTTATTATGCATGTCAGTTATTGTACACAATCGTACTGAACATGTAGATAAAAAGAGAAGACCATTGTGTGCGAATATAATGTCATGCAGACGCCACTCCATGGTGGGCGAAGTGGGGCCCCCTCCCGCCATTCTAGATTGTATTCCAAAGGAAGATATCTGTTCAGATGGGGATTCAGAGGGAGCCGACCACTCCTATTTACCACCTGAGGTGTTTTCTCTAACCTGGAATGCTGATGTTGGTCATATCATGCATATGGCGCCTCGCATTGCTTACATTATACATCTTATACGTCATCATCTTCGTTTAGATTTGCTTTGTGTGAATGCCACCTGTTTGGTTTCTATATCATATATGGGAATTATGCAATGCCATCTCCTTTAGCCAGGCATCATATACGTGAATCATGCAATGCCATCCTGTTTAGCCAGTCATCGTATATGTGAATTGTATCATGCCATATTTTTTCATAATGTATTCCATTTGTCAACAATGTTTATACATGCATCTACTCTTCCTATGCATTAGCCATTTGAGTCAGACATGGGAAAATCTGGAGCGAAAACAAGGTCTTTTGAGCAATCAGTGCAGATTTCTTGCTGGTTACAGGTAGCTCCTCAGAGGAGGATTCAGAGACAGATGACCAGTCATATCCCCCCCGAGGTGCATGCTCTAACTTGGCAGGGTTATATTGCTTATATCATGCATATGGTGTCTTGCATTGCCATGCCATCTTCTTAGATTAGACATGCTTTGTGTGAATACCTCATGTTTGCTTTCTATATCAAATATCTGAATTATGCAATGCCATGTTTTTCAGCCAGTTATCATATATGTGAATTAAGCACTGCCATGTAGCCAGGCATCATATATGTGAATTATCTCATGCCATCTTTTTTTCATTATGTATTCCATTTGTCGACAATCTGTATATATTGAACTACTCTTCATGTGTATCGTCCTTTTGAGCCGGTTATGGAAAAATCAGGAGTGAAAACAAGGTCCTCAGAGTAGGCAATGGTACCTATTGAAGCATATATCTCGATGGTTATAGGTGGCTCCTCAGAGGAGGATTCAGAGACGGATGACTAGTCCTATATCCCACCTGAGGTGTATGCTCTAAGTTGCAATGTTTATATTTCTCATATCATGCATATGGTGTCTAGCATTGCTTAGTTTAGACATCATATGCACAATATTGAATTCCATCTGCTTAGTTTAGAGATCATACATGCGAGTGCCAGCTGCTTAGTATATGAATCAATTATGTCAATTATATCATGCCATCCTATATACTTAGACAACATGTATGTGAATTATTTCATCCCAACCTATTTTAGAAAGACATCATATAGTTTTTCCATGTCATCCTGTTTAGATACTCATCATATGTTGAATTATGCCATTATATCATGTTAAGATATCCATCATATATCTAAAACTAGGTCATGCTATCCTGTTTAGTTAGCCATCATATATGTGAAATTGTGTCATGCTGTCCTGTTTGGTTAGACAACATCTATGTGAATTACTACATCTATCTATCATACAATGTCTGCACATTCAATTTCTTTTCTTGTTTATCAACCATTTGAATTGGAGGGGCTGATGGCAGTATCTAAGGGAGAAAAAACATGTTCTTCACAAAAGATGGTGCTACCCGTCGATGCAGATAGAACCATGGTTGTACTAGCCCACGAACTAGCCCCGCCACACATAATCGAGACTCTTTCAGATTGCACACTTACACCGTTGGACAGAGAACCAGCTACAACCCATCTAACCCTAACCACATCGGATAGTAACCCACTTCTATTTGACACAGCACCATGTCCACCACAGAGTACCCCCACATGAGTAGTTTGTAAAGCAATTGCAATGCCCAAAGCACGAAGAACACCACAACGAACCCAAACTCTACGGTTAAAGCAGAAGAGCAACTGTTCTTAGGTCAGATTTCGTAGCTATGGTCCATACTCCTTTGCTATTGCATCACTGTATTTACTCATACCAACTACTTCCGAATTTGAAGGATCCAATTGAAACTCCAATGGCACAACAGGTATGTTTTAAACCTATTTCTTTAACTGGATTGTTGTTCTAACTTCTTCCTCTATGTTGATTTCAGTTTTAGTTGTATAAACAGTTATGTTCTGATGTGATGCACATTACAAGTGTTGCCAATGTTGTGTAGTTTCTCACACTTATATTCTGTCTATGCTATTGTGTCTTAAAAATATATGAGGTGAACTGTCTCTCTATCTTGATTTGGCAACATAAACTAGAATGATATGGACAATACAATAACCATAGTACATAGATATATGTTTGTTTCATGTTGTTATCCTGTCCAACTTACTTCTGAACCGTGGTTTACCAAAATGAGTTTTGTATACTACATGCTAAACCTGTGATGTGCCTGCTTGTTTCTCTTGTAGTATGCAAACAGAATATTGGAGAAGAGCACCCCACTATGCAATGGTAGAGAAAGTAATGCGGATAAGGTTCAAGATAGTGAGTCAACCCTGTTGGTCTCCAAGAAAGGTGATAAAACCAACTTGTAGATAGTGACAAAACCCCACAGTCCTGCATTGATGTAGTGTTCAAGTTACTGGCCAGTACCGCTGGCACAAGCTCTTCAAACTCGCTGCCTGAATCACTTTGGCTTCTTCAGTCTCAGCTACAAGGTGAAAGGCATCAGTCAGCTGTGATGCGGCAAGAAGCCGAAGGACTGAGGAAGTCCATGCAAAATTTAGATGCATAGTTTCTTGTGCAACAGCAAGTGTTGGAGGATTTAAGCGCCAAAAAAGAGAAAGTTAATAATCTTGCTAAGCATCTTGCCAGCATTATGGGTACCTAGGATATTGTTTCTTGAGCTCTTCTGAAGTGGTTTCAGTTTTGGACTTGTTTTGCTGTGGAGTTTATTTGCATTGGTCGCCAACTTTGACAACCAGTGTATGTGATATGCTACTTTGTTCCCTATATTTGCACTAGTGGCGAACTTTTATGCCCAATGGATGTAATATGTGTAATAGTTGTTATAGCCTAGTGTAAGTTGCTTGCTTATTTATTTCCTTGTTGTCTTGTTTATTTGTTTGCTTGTAGTCAGTGCAGTTCTTTTTTTATGGTTTCCTAGTGGCCGTAATAACCTATTTTTAAAAACTAGGCCACAATAATCATGGGCTACATATTTACTGTAGTGCCCCTGGGCCTCCTACGGGTCGTAGAAACAACGGGCCTTCTATGGGAGTAGCATCAATGGGCCTTCTACGGGTCATATGATCGATTGGCCAAACATGGGCCAATAATGGACCGCATTATGGGCCGTAAACGGGCTAGAGTTGGAATCGTCTGTTCATGGGCAGACCATAACGGGCCGTCATTAATCGACCGTATTTGAGGACGCTATGAAATTGGCCCAACGAATTAACGGGCCGACCATAACCACAGGCTGAATTTGGCCCACATGCAAAAAGTCCAGTAACAGGCCGTAAGTAACAGAATGTTGGATATGAGCCTAAGAATAAATGGGCCTTGAGAAGGCCGAAAGATAACATGGGCTTGAAACGGCCCAATGGAATAATGGGCCATTAATGGGTATAAAGCGATATATTGTTCATTACGGGCCAGTTTCACCATGGGTCGTTAATGGGCCAAGAGTTACAAAGTGCCTCATATGGGCCGAAAGACGTCATGGGGCATACATGGGCCGGAAGTTACAATGGTCTGGAATCATATTGGACGGCCCAGATGACGCTACTGGGCCTAATTCGGATAGGCCATAACGGACCCTGGGGTTAGCGGGCTGTAAATGGGCTTTGTGTGAACATGCCGTTAATAGGCTTTCCATGGGCCGGCCCGCTATCTTTTGACCAAGTCAAACGGACCGGGCTTTTCACAAGAATGGGTCTCTGTTGGGCCATGCCACGTGTCGACGTATCATTGGTGCCTTATGTCCAATGAGTGGATGACATCTATCCCAACGGTGAGCCGACACGTGTTTCCTCCAGCCAATGATGATTTTACACGTGGAAAATCCCCATTGGTCCGGGCTGTTAACGGGTTATCGGATCCAAACCGGAACCCGATAGCTTAACGTCGACTCATTACGGTGGATGCCACGTGTCGGTTACCCTTGAAGAAAGCACTTCCATGACAGGCCATTTATCGTCATGGAAGTGGACACTTTTGTGATGATAATTTTGGTATTGTCATGGAACACTTCTACGACAGCATAGGTATGACTATCTTGATTCTATCATAAAATCGTCATGGACATACATGCATGACAAAAAACGTGACCTACTATGACAAACACGTATCATCACAGAAGTGTATTTTTTTTGTAGTGCTCACGGCCGGTGAGTCCTGTGTCGCATTTTCCCACTCCTCCCTATAGCTTATCTTGTCTGCTTCTCCCACAATTGCCAATGGCATCGGTCCGTCGTCATCGCTTGGACACTCCACCATCATCAGAGGACAGCTCCAGCTGGGAGGCTACAACGCGGCGGCGACGCAGTCCCGGCGTAGTGTAGTGCGCGTGGCGTCCCTGTTGGGTGTGCACACAACACCCACCACACGCTCTGCCGCTGCTGCCCGTCGGAAACTGTTGCCGGCCAGCGTTGCTGCCACCCCATCGTCTGCCACCGTGGCCGCCACATCACCGTCGAAAGCCAGGGCCATCGCCCGCTCCGCCACCGTGGCCCGAAGTCGGAAGGTGGCCGTCATGGTTGCCACCCCCACTATCGGCCATCGTGGTCATCACCCGCTCCGGCATCGCGGCCCGAAGGCGGGAGGTGCCCGTTGTGGCCACCACCCCATCGTCGGTCGTCGTGGCCGCCAACCCACCGCCGGCCACCGTGGCCGCCAACCCACCATCGACCGTCGGGGTCATCACCCGCTCCGCCACCGCCGTCCGAAGGCGGGAGGATGAGATGGGGCCCCGTGTGTGCGTCGACGACCTTGCGCGCTACATCAAGTTCCTGTGGGAGGAGAAGAAGGAGGAGCGCCTCGTCGAGCACATAAAGAATCTTACAGCTACTGTGGTCGCAGCACATGCCGCCGCAGAGGCGCGAAATGAGGAGATCTACGAGGAGTCCCGCCGCTTTGAGAGGGGTCGTCTGGAGCGGCAAAGGGCATTCGAGGTGAGCATCGCTAAAGGTGCAGCTGCGGCAGGCACCGTATTCTAGTTGTCCAGCTCGTCGGTAGGCTCCTCCTCCTCTGCCTCTTACTGAGCGCGCTCGGCAGAGGAGATGCTGCTGGAAGTAGTGCAGTGCCCCTCCGTAGTAGTAGTATTTAGGGGCTATTTTGTTCTGCTCATCTGGCTATAGATATGGTTGAACTGTACTATGTACTTAAAATTAGCTAGTATATATAGTTGAACTAGCTATTTTAATACGTGCTTAGCAACAATTGGGGAAAAGTTTGGTCGGGTCAGCTCTCGAGTTGAACTATTTGTATAAAGAATGACTGCTTAATCTATGAATGAAATCTATGCTTACTGAATTTTAGTTGCAAAATTAGATAGTGCTAGTGATTTTTAGCTGCGAATTTTGACAAATGGCAAGGTTACAAGGTTGAAAAAGGGCAAGGTTAATAGATCGACAAATGTCAATCTTTCCAGTTTGACAAATGGCAATATACCCAATATGATAGATGCAAATATTACCAAATTGTCTGTACGTGGTTGCACACGCGTCATCAGAAAAAACTGATTGCGTTGAAGGATATACAAATCATGCACGCCGCATTTTCTCTTGGCTTAGTGGCGAAGGAACAATAGCTCTCGCTTTGCATAGCGTGTTCAATCTGAACTGTTTGCGATAAAGAGATGCACAAATCCTGGGTGGCAAATTTTCCCTTGTCTTAGTGGGGAATGACCATATCTCTCACTTTCCATACGGGTGTTCTATCTAAAACGTTTGCAATGGAGAGATGCACAAATCCTGTGCGGCACATTTTCCCTTGGCTTACTGAGAAAGCTCTCGGTTTGCATACGGGTATTCTATCTAAATCGTTTGTGATGAGTGTTTTAAATTTGAAAACCACTAATGTTTTTTAATATATTTGATAAGTATGTACATTCAAACCATAGGTTTCATTTAGTAACGTTGTGAATTTATATTCATACGATCGAGATACTAATTGCGGCGGTGACGTTTTGCGCCGGTGTTGTCGTTGTCGTCCTTTGGGACGCCGTTGTTGAAGTTTTCAAGCCAGCTCAGAATGTTCTTCACTGGGAAATCAAAGAACCTGTCGTCGCGCGATCGACGGGCGCGGTGCGGGAGGACGATAACTCGTGGAGCTACGATGTAGTGGTCAAGGGTGGAGTCCCATGACGCTGAGGGGGGCACACAGCCATGGAAGTCAAAGGGCTCGCTTCCCAATGAGCATGTGCACCGTACAACTTGCACGCTTCCCGACGAGCCTGCACAATGGTGGACTTCTTACACGCCTCTCGGCCAGCCTGCGCAGTGGACTGCACTCACATGCCTCCCGTCTACTCAAGCAACTATCCACACGGCACCTCCTAGCCATTAAAAGTTTGACGCGTGACGTCGCGTGAATGGTTAACAGAACGCCCACAATTTAAATTATACAAACATTTGAGATATAACGACTATTTGTTTTCAAAATGCCTTTGTTGGATGTTAATTCGTGCGCCTTCTATCAAATTGGACACGAAAAATAACAGAGCATGTGGTGCCATTCCATGATAGCACATGCCAAGTTTCATGAATTTCAGATGAGTTTTGGATTTACTAGAATTTTAAAACCAAGTATCTCAATGTTATCGACCGAGCCACGATGCCCAGGTGTTTGAAGTTCATTCCCATTTCTTGCATGGGACCTAAGCATGCACCCAAGGACACACATATGATTTTTCAACCCAATTTGCTACACTGGAGCATGTGCATGTATTTCAAATTTGAATTATGCACATAAAATGCCTAGAAAACTCGGCTAACGTATAAAAATGTCCAAAAAAACCCTGAATAATTCCAAAATTTAACATAACACTCCTATCGATGTGTGCTGTATCTAGAAAAAAAATCAAGGAAAGAAGGGGTAACAGATGTTGTTTCATCCGAAAAGGTGACACACCTTCCCCACCGGACCACAAGGCTTCTTGTGAGAAGCTCTGGTTTCTGAGGAGCGTATACCAAACCTGCCCCAAATGGGACAATTTTTCTACCATAGCATGTTGGTGCCATTCCATGATAGCATGACAAGTTTCATGAATTTCAGACAAGTTTTGGATTTACTAGAATTTAAATACCAAGTATCTCAACGTTTGCCAGCAAGCAACGGTGTTGAGGTGTTTGAAACTCATTCCTATTTCTTGCATGGGTCCTGAGCATGCACCCAAGGACACACATTTGATTTTTCAACCCATTTTCTACACTGGAGCAAGTGCATGTAGTTTAGATTTGAATTATGCACATAAACTGCCTAAAAACTCGGTTAATGTATAAAAATGTCATAATGAACCCAGAAAAATCAAAATTTTAACATGACACTCCTGTTGGTCTATGTCGCCACTAGATGGAAATTTGAAAGCAAAAAGAGGCAGCCAATATCATTTCATCCACAATGGTCACACGTTCCCTACCGGAACCATGAGGCTTCGTGTGAGAAGCTTTGGTTTCTGAGAAGGTTATACCCAAATCTGCCCCAAATGGGACAATTTTTCTACCACAACATGTTGATGCCATTCCATAATAGCATGACAAATTTCATGAATTTTAGACAAGTTTTGGATTTACTATAATTTTAAAACCCTATATCTCAATGTTTGCGGTCGAGCGACAGTGCCAAGGTGTTTGAAATTCATTCCTTTTCTAGCATGGGACCTAAGCATGCACCCAATGACACACATGATTTTCCAACCCATTTTTATGCGCAGGAGCATGAGCATGTAGTTCAAATTTGAATTATGCACATAAAATGCCAAGAAAACTCAGTTAATGTATAAAAATGTCCTAACAAATCGCAAAAAGTACAAAATTTAAAACGACACTCATGTTGTTCTATGTTGACACTAGATAAAAATTGAAAGAAAAAAGAGGCAATGGATATCGTTTCACCCACAAAGATGACACGTTCCCTACCGGAACCATGAGGCTTATTCTGAGGAACTCTGGTTTGTGAGAAGCCTATACCCAAATGGGATTTGTTTTGACCACATCATGTTCATGCCATTCCATGATAGCATGCCAAGTTTCATGTATTTCAGGCGAGTTTTGGAATTACAAGAATTTAAAAACCATGTATTTCAATGTTTGTGGCCGAGCGACGGTGTCGAGGTGTTTCAAATTCATTCCCATTTCTTGCATGGGACCTAAGCATGCACCAAAAGACACAAATTTGATTTTTCAACACATTTTTCTGCACTGGAGCATGTGCATGTAGTTCAAATTTGAATTATGAACATAAAATGCCTAGAAAACTCAGTTAATTTATAAAATTGTCCAAACAACCCCCCCCCCCAATTACAGAATTTAAAGGATAATCCTGTTGTTCTATGTTGACACTAGAAAAAAATTGAAAGCAAAAGGAGGCAACGAATATCGTTTCGTCCACAAAGGTGACACGTTCCCCTACCAGAAGCATGAGGCTTCTTGTGAGAAATTCTAGTTTGTGAGAAGCTTATACCCAAATCTGCCCCCAATGGGACAACTTGTTTACCACAACATTTTCGTGCCATTCCATGATAGCATGCCAAGTTTCATGAATTTCAGACGAGTTTTTGATTTAATGGAATTTCAAAACCAAGTATCTCAACATTTGTCGGCGACCCACGGTGTCGACACTGGTACGCGTCGGTGCTATACAAACGGTTTTTAACCCGTTTCCGCGAGGGCGTTCGGAACCGTCGCCAAGTGAGTGACGGTGATAGGGGGTCCTTACCACACGACCCAAAAACTGTTGGGGATATGCCCTCCTGGCACACACACTCAGCAAAATGAGATCGTGTGCGACCGGCCAGCGCTCAAATACAGTTATACATACAATAGTGCTAAAAATACAATTATACAGGCAAAATTGTTTCCGGTCGTAAGTACATCCCACACAGTCAGTCCCCACTAAACGTTTCCGTTCGTATGTACATTCCACACAGTCAATCCAAGGAATATGTTTCCGTTAGTATGTACATCACAAGCGTTCTTCTATGCCCAAACGTTTGCGATGCGCACAACGTCACAAACAGTCGATAATTTCGAAGCGTGTATGATAAGGTGATTATCGCAAACATTTAATAAGAAAGAACTGTGTGTGATGCTGTTGTTAGTTGCACACATTTTTTCTTGGCTGATCGTGTGTGAAGTGGAGATGGATCGCACACGTAGTGGATCCTAGAAACGTGTTTGATCTCCACGTCTATCGTAGATGTTTCGCTTTCGCAAACCGTGTTCAGTGTAACCCTTAATTAATCCCTAATTTTAAAATCACATGTTTTGAATTTGAAAGTAGGCCATCAGTTATTTCATACCCAACCACGTCTATCGTAGAAGCACCAAGTAAAGAATGATGAACCACAGTTGTACTAAAGAATGTAAAGAGAGAGGCGAAAGAAATTCTGGCTGCTAGAGAAGGTGAATCGGAATGCCCATATTGTGCCCTCCTCCATGCGTAATGTGTGCATGACTCTAGGCCAACCCCTTGTGATGGCTTCCCATCCATCCTTCACTGTCTTCATTATGACTTCTTGCTACCTCTTAAGCACTGCGTTGGTTTTCCCCGAAGAGGAAGGGATGATGCAGCAAAGTAGCGTAAGTATTTCCCTCAGTTTTGAGAACCAAGGTATCAATCCAGTAGGAGGCTACACGCGAGTCCCTCGCATCTGCACAAAACAAATAAATCCTCGCAAGCAACGAAAATAGGGGTTGTCAATCCCTATAGGGCCACTTACGAGAGTGAGATCTGATAGATATGATAAGATAATATTTTTGGTATTTTTATGATAAAGATGCAAAGTAAGATAAAGACAAAGTAAATAGCAAAGGAAATAACTAAATAGTAGGAGATCAATATGATAAAGATAGATCCGGGGGCCATAGGTTTCACTAGTGGCTTATCTCAAGAGCATAAGTATTCTACGGTGGGTGAACAAATTACTGTTGAGCAATTGACAAAATTGAGCATAGTTATGAGAATATCAAGGTATGATCATGTATATAGGCATCACGTCCGAGACAAGTAGACCGACTCCTGCCTGCATCTACTACTATTACTCCACTCATCGACCGCTATCCAGCATGCATCTAGAGTATTAAGTTAAAAACAGAGTAACGCCTTAAGCAAGATGACATGATGTAGAGGGATAGACTCATGCAATATGAAGAAAACCCCATCTTGTTATCCTCGATGGCAACAATAAAATACGTGCCTTGCTGCCCTTACTGTCACCGAGAAAGGACACCGCAAGATTGAACCCAAAGCTAAGCACTTCTCCTATTGCAAGAAAGATCAATCTAGTAGGCCAAACAAACTGATAATTCGAAGAGACTTGCAAAGATAACCAATCATACATAAAAGAATTCAGAGAAGATTCAAATATTATTCATAGATAGACTTGATCATAAACCCACAATTCATCGGTCTCAACAAACACACCGCAAAAAGAAGATTACATCGAATAGATCTCCACAAGAGAGGGGGAGAACATCGTACTGAGATCCAAAAAGAGAGAAGAAGCCATCTAGCTACTAACTATGGACCCGCAGGTCTGAGGTGAACTACTCACACTTCATCAGAGGGGCTGTGGTGTTGATGTAGAAGCCCTCCGTGATCGATGCCCCCTCCGGTGGAGCTCCGGAACAGGCCCCAAGATGGGATCTCGTGGATACAGAAAGTTACGGCGGTGGAATTAGGGTTTTGGCTCCGTCTCTGATTGTTTGGGGGTACGTGGATATATATAGGAGGAAGGAGTACGTCGGTGGAGCAACAGGGGGCCCAAGAGGGTGGAGGGCGCGCCTGGTGGGGGTGGGCGCGCCCCCTACCTCGTGGCCTCCTGTTTCCTTTCTTGACGTAGGGTCCAAGTCTCCGGGTCTTGTTCGTTGAGAAAATCACGTTCCCGAAGGTTTCATTCCATTTGATATTCCTTTTCTTCGAAACCCTAAAACAGGCAAAAAACAACAATTCTGGGCTGGGCCTCCGGTTAATAGGTTAGTCCCAAAAATAATATAAAAGTGGATAATAAAGCCCAATAATGTCCAAAACAGTAGATAATATAGCATGGAGCAATCAAAAATTATAGATACGTTGGAGACGTATCAAGCATCCCCAAGCTTAATTCCTGCTCGTCCTCGAGTAGGTAAATGATAAAAAACAGAATTTTTTATGCGGAGTGCTACTTGGCATAATTTTAATGTAATTCTTCTTAATTGTGGTATGAATATTCAGATCCGAAAGATTCAAGACAAAAGTTCATATTGACATAAAAATGATAATACTTCAAGCATACTAACTAAGCAATTATGTCTTCTCAAAATAACATGGCCAAAGAAAGTTCATCCCTACAAAATCATATAGTTTAGTCATGTTTCATCTTCGTCACACAAGAATGCTCTCATCATGCACAACCCCCATGACAAGCCAAGCAATTGTTTCATACTTTAGTAATCTCAAACCTATAAACTTTCACGCAATATATGAGCGCGAGCCATGGACATAGCACTATGGGTGGAATAGAATATAATGAGGGGGGTTATGTGGAAAGGACAAAAAGGGAAAAAGTCTCACATCAACGAGGCTGATCAATGGGCTAGGGAGATGCCCCACCGATTGATGTTAATGCAAGGAGTAGGGATTGCCATGCAACGGATGCACTAGAGCTATAAATTTATGAAAGCTCAACAAAAGAAACTAGTGGGTGTGCATCCAACTTGCTTGCTCACGAAGACCTAGGGCACTTGAGGAGGCCCATTGTTGGAATATACAAGCCAAGTTCTATAATGAAAAATTCCCACTAGTATATGAAAGTGCCAAAACAAGAGACTCTCTAACATGAAGATTAAGGTGCTACTTTGAAGCACAAGTGTGGCAAAGGATAGTAACATTGTCCCTTCTCTCCTTTTCTCTCATTTTTTTCTTTTTTTTCCTTGCGCCTTTCCTCTTTTTTATGGCCTTTCTCTTTTTTGGGGGCCTTTTCTTTTTTATTCATCACTTGGGAAATGCTCTAGAAAATGATGATCATCACACTTCTATTTATTTACAACTCGATACTAGAACAAAAGATGACTCTATATGATGACCAAGAGTGACATGTATGAAAGAATTATGAACGGTGGCTTTGCCACAAATACTATGTCAACTACATGATCATGCTAAGCAATATGACGATGATAAATGTGTCATGATGAACTGAATGATGGAAAGTTGCATGGCAATATATCTCGGACTGGCTATGGAAATGCCATAATAGGTAGGTATGGTGGCTGTTTTGAGGAAGATATAAGGAGGTTTATGTGTGAAAGAGTGTATCATATCAAGGGGTTTGGATGCACCGGCGAAGTTTGCACCAACTCTCAATGTGAGAAAGGGCAATGCACGGTACCAAAGAGGCTAGCAAGGATGGAAGGGTGAGAGTGCGTATAATCCATGGACTCAATATTAGTCATAAAGAAATCACATACTTATTGCAAAAATCTACAAGTCATCAGAAACCTCGATACTACGCGCATGCTCCTAGGGGGGTAGATTGGTAGGAAAAGACCATCGCTCGTCCCCGACCGCCACTCATAAGGAAGACAATCAAATAACACCTCATGTTCCAAATTTGTTGCATAACGTTTACCATACGTGCATGCTACGGGACTTGCAAACTCCAACACAAGTATTTCTCAATTTCACAACTACTCAACTAGCACGACTTTGATATTATTACCTCCATATCTCAAAACAATCATCAAGCATCAAACTTCTCTTAGTATCCAAAACACTCTTAAGAAAATTTTACTAATCTTGAACACCTAGCATATTAGGATTTTAAGAAAATTACCATGATATTAAGACTCTCAAAATAATCTAAGTGAAGCATGAGAGATTAATAGTTTCTATAAAACAAATCCACCACCATGCTCTAAAACATATAAGTGAAGTACTAGAGCAAAACTATATAACTCAAAAGATATAAGCGAAGCACATAGATTATTCTAACAAATTCCAAATCATGTATGGCTCTCTCAAAAGGTGTGTACAGAAAGGATGATTGTGGTAAACTAACAAGCAAATACTCAAATCATACAAGACGCTCTAAGCAAAACACATATCATGTGGCGAATAAAAATATAGCTCCAAGTAAAGTTACCGATATAAGTAGACGAAAGAGGGGATGCCTTCCGGGGCATCCCCAAGCTTTGGCTTTTAGGTGTCCTTACATTATCTTGGGGGTGACATGGGCATCCCCAAGCTTAGGCTCTTGCCACTCCTTGTTCCATAATCCATCAAATCTTTACCCAAAACTTGAAAACTTCACAACACAAAACTTAAAGTAGAAAATCTCGTGAGTTCCGTTAGCGAAAGAAAATAAAATACCACCTCAAGGTACTATAACGAACTCATTCTTTATTTATATTGGTGTTATACCTACTGTATTCCAACTTCTCTATGGTTTATAAACTATTTTACTAGCCATAGATTCATCAAAATAAGCAAACAACACACGAAAAACAGAAACTGTCAAAAACAGAACAGTCTGTAGTAATCTGTAGCTAGCGCAAGATCTGGAACCCCAAAAATTCTAAAATAAATTTATGGACGTGTGGAAGTTATCTATTAATCATATTACCAAATAATTAACTAAATATCACTTTCCAAATAAAAATTACAGAAGTTCTCGTGAGCGCTAAAGTTTCTGTTTTTTTACAGCAAGTTCAACAAGACTTTCCCCAAGTGTTCCCAACGGTTCTACGTGGCATAAACACTAAGTTAACACACAAATACACAACCAAAACCTAAGATAGATAAATTATTTATTACTAAACAGGAGAAAAAAATCAAGGAATAAAAATAGAATTGGGTTGCCTCCCAACAAGCGCTATCGTTTAACGCCCCTAGCTAGGCATAACAAGCAAGAATAGATCTAGGTATTGCCATCTTTGGTAGGCAATCCATAAGTGGCTCTCATAATAGATTCATAAGGTAATTTAATTTTATTTATAGGGAAGTGTTCCATGCCTTTCCTTAACGGAAATTGGAATATAATATTTCCTTCCTTCATATCAATAATTGCACCAATCGTTCTAAGGAAAGGTCTACCAAGAATAATAGGACATGAAGGATTGCAATCTATGTCAAGAACAATAAAGTCTACGGGCACATAATTCCTATTTGAAACAATAAGAACATCATTAATTCTTCCCATAGGTTTCTTAATAGTGGGATCCGCAAGGTGCAAGTTTAGAGAGCAATCATCAAAATCACGGAAACCTAACAAATCACACAAAGTCTTTGGAATCGTGGAAACACTAGCACCGAAATAACATAAAGCATAGCATTCATGATCTTTAATTTTAATTTTAATAGTTTTTTCCCACTCATCATAAAGTTTTCTAGGGATAGAAACTTATAATTCAAGTTTTTCTTCATAAGATTGCATCAAGGCATCAACGATATGTTTAGTAAGCGCTTTATTTTGACTATAAGCGTGAGGAGAATTTAGCACGGATTGCAACAAGGAAATACAATCAATCAAAGAGCAAAATTCATAGTTAAATTCCTTGAAATCCATAATAGTGGGTTTAGCAACATCTTGGGTTTTAATTTCTTCAATCCCACTTTCATCAAATTTAGCATCAAGATCAACAAATTCCAAATTCTTGGAACGCATTCTAGGTAAAGGTGGATCATATTCAGTCCCATCATTATCAAGATTCATATTGCAAAACAAAGATTTAATAGGGGACCCATCAATAACTTCTAGATCTTCATCTTTATTTTCATAGCAATCTAGTTTAGCGGCCATCTTATTAACTAAGGTAACCTGCCTATCCGAAATTTCAGCAGTTAATTTCTCAGGATGAGAAATTTGGGATCTTAAACCATCGAATTCTTTAGACATATCATCAAGCTCATTATTCATAAAACTCATAAAACTTCTCTGTTCTTTAAGCTCGTTTTTGAGGAAACTATTATGTTCAAATTGCAAGACCATGAAACTCCTGACATTGCTTTCGATCTCTTCTAATCTTTTAAGGTGAAGGTCACCAAATTTAGGTAGAGCCATCGTGACAAGCAAGCAAACTAACACACAAGCAAACAAAAAGCAAGCGAACAAAAAGAGGCAAATAGAGAGGGAGGATAGAGAGAGAGGGCAAATGAAACGGCAAGGGTGAAGTGGGGGAGAGGAAAACGAGAGGCTAATGGCAAATAATGTAATACGGGAGATAAGGATATGTGATGGGTACTTGGTATGTTGACTTTTGCGTAGACCTCCCCGGCAATGGCGCCAGAAATCCTTCTTGCTACCTGTTGAGCACTGCGTTGGTTTTCCCCGAAGAGGAAGGGATGATGCAGCAAAGTAGCGTAAGTATTTCCCTCAGTTTTTGAGAACCAAGGTATCAATCCAATAGGAGGCTACGCGCGAGTCCCTCGCACCTGCACAAAACAAATAAATCCTCGCAACCAACGCAAATAGGGGTTGTCAATCCCTATAGGGCCACTTATGAGAGTGAGATCTGATAGATATGATAAGATAATATTTTTGGTATTTTTATGATAAAGATGCAAAGTAAGATAAAGACAAAGTAAATAGCAAAGGAAATAACTAAGTAGTAGGAGATCAATATGATAAAGATAGACCCGGGGGCCATAGGTTTCACTAGTGGCTTCTCTCAAGAGCATAAGTATTCTACGGTGGGTGAACAAATTACTATTGAGCAATTGACAGAATTGAGCATAGTTATGAGAATATCTAGGTATGATCATGTATATAGGCATCACGTCCGAGACAAGTAGACCGACTCCTGCCTGCATCTACTACTATTACTCCACTCATCGACCGCTATCTAGCATGCATCTAGAGTATTAAGTTAAAAACAGAGTAACGCCTTAAGCAAGATGACATGATGTAGAGGGATAGACTCATGCAATGTGAAGAAAATCCCATCGTGTTATCCTCGATGGCAACAATACAATGCATGCCTTGCTGCCCTTACTGTGTAGCGACCAGACCTCAAATAGTCTGATCTCTGTGCTCCGCTGTCATCCCTGGATCAGTAATGCTGACACCACATAGTACTCGGAGGATTTATAGCAGAGTAGCAATCACACACTTATTACATCGAATGTCTCCACAGAGAACTTATTACAAATAAATATGGCTTAAGGCCATCTAATAACGATAACAGTGGAAGGCTTGGAAGATAAGTGAGTCCATCAACTCCAACGGCATCACTAAGTATAGAACCACGACCTAAGGACTCCTTAATCATCATCCGAAGAGTCTGCAACATTAACGTTGCAGCCCGAAACGGGTCAGCACATGGAATATGCTGGCAAGGTAACACATAGAGAGTAATGGAATGAAACAGCTATACTATATGCATATTTGGCTGGTGGAAAGCTCTATGGTTACAATTTTGCGTAAAGCCAATTTTTCCCTACTTTAAAGGAATAAAATTTAATTACTATCATGGTGGTTGTTAAACATTGAGAATGGTTGACAGCATTCTCAATCCCAATTAAGCATCATCATTAAACATAACCCAACAAAATTAATTTAGAGTAACATGTTGAGATTCACATGAAAATCCAGGTACTAGATACTCAAGATGTCCATAACCGGGGACACGGCTAACCATGATTAGTTTATTACACTCTGCAGAGGTTTGCACACTTTTCCCCACAAGACGCGATCGCCTCCGTTTGGTTTCTCGCACTAAATGGTGTTTCAGAATACGGATGACCGAGACATAGTCTTTCAGAAGCGCTAGCACCTTACGATCGGGTAGACCGTACCACCTACATCCCCTACATCTGCTAGTCTACCACTGTAAGAGTTCGCACAACTTAGTCAACTATGCTAGAGCCCATAATATCTTCTGGCTGCACACGGAAGTTTCTAGTATGAATAGTCTCACGATCCCTTTGAGCCTGGGTGGCGGTCCAAAAGAAAATAGGCAAGTCCTGGAATACCCTGGTGCCTCAATCCACCCAGATGTGTGTTTAAGTTGCCACCTTAGATAAACCATTAATTAACAAACTCACATCTGTCATGGATATCACTCACCCAATCCATGTCTACTAGCATAGCATAGCAATAATAAGCAAACGTAGAAGTAACTCCCAAAGGTTTGATAATAAACAGGTAATAGGTACTACCTCATCTACTTCCCATCCCACAATTTAATTAGATCCTCATCATGCAATGTGTGAGGATTGATCTAATGCAATAAAACTGGGTAGTAGAAAAGGTATGATCAAAGTGTTACTTGACTTGCTGATGATCCGCGAAACCTAACTTTCCGAAGTAATAGGCGGCGCACTCCGGGTATTCTATCGCAGACAAACAAACAAGCATATAATAAGTACTCATCTAATGCACAGGTAAAACTCAAATAAGAGATCTAACCGGAAGGTTCAACTTAAGAACTCCGGTTGGCAAAAAGAATCAAATTGAACGAAACAACGAAAGTCAAACGGCGAAAGAAAACAACTTCGTTTTAGTAATATGGATCTAGGGCAAATTTTACAGTAGCAAAATCTTGTTTAAGTTGGTTAAACGGATAAAGGGTTTCGAGACGAAACTCTAGGCGCTTGAATCGCCTGATTCCGATAAACTAGCGAAAAGATAAACTAAAACGAAAATCGGATCAGGAATCGCGATCTGAAAAATCGCGGATTTAATCCGAGAAAAAGAAAAACGACAAACGCCGAAATTTTTTTTCTCATTTTTTTAGGCAAGGAAAACGAGGCGCGACGAACCTCGGGCGGCGGACGACGGCGCGCGCAGATCGAGGCGGGGCTGATGGGCTGGGGCGGCTCGGGGCGGCGCTATTTAAAGGCTGCCCCCGGGCGGTGTCCCGCTCGGGTACGGCCCGAAGTCGGTTCGTTTTTTTTTAATTATTCCGCTCGGAAGAAAAATAAAAAGAAATACTAAACGGACTCCAAAAATTCCGAAATAAATTTTTACGGGCTTCTAAAATCAAGCCGCACAAGGTGAACATTTATTTGGGCCCTAAATGAAATTTTGAAAAACGCACATTTTTCCTAAATTCAAATAAAACACCAAAAACTCCGAAATAAAATCTTATTTGATTTTATTATTAAATCCTCAATATTTCTTTATTTTGGGAAAGTCATTTTATTCCCTCTCTCATATTTTTGTAATAGAAATAATTGATGATAAAATAAATAAAATCAAATGATCCTATTCTCAAAATTTGAGAGAACTCAAATATGAAAATAACGAAATCCATCCCCAACTCTCTCCGTGGGTCATTGAGTTGCGTAGAATTTCTAGGATCAACCAAAATGCAAAATAAAATATGATATGCATGATGATCTAATGTATAACATTCCAAATTGAAAATTTGGGATGTTACAAACCTACCCCCCTTAAGATGAATCTCGCCCTCGAGATTCGGGTTGGCTAGAAAATAGGTGAGGGTGGTCTTTGAGCAAATCTTCCTCTCGCTCCTAGGTGGCTTCATCCTCTGTGTGGTGGCTCCACTGAACCTTGCAAAACCTAATAACCTTGCTGCGGGTAACTCGGCTGGCAAACTCGAGGATCTTAACTGGTTTCTCCTCGTAGGTCAAATCGTTATCCAACTGAATAGTTTCCAACGGCACTGTGTCTCTCAATGGTATGTCAGCCATCTCCGCGTGACATTTCTTTAACTGAGAAACGTGGAACACATCATGTACTCCTGACAATCCTTCGGGCAATTCCAACTTGTAGGCTACTTCTCCCATACGTTCCAAAACTCGATATGGTCCTACAAATCGTGGTGCTAACTTCCCTTTAACTCCAAAACGCTTTGTTCCCCGAAGTGGTGATTCTCGAAGATAAGCTGTATCTCCAACTTCGTAAACTGTCTCCTTGCGTTTAGAATCTGCATAACTCTTTTGTCTGGACTGGGCTACCTTGAGCCTATCGCGAATCAACTTCACCTTCTGTTCAGACTCTTTAATCAAGTCAGGACCAAACAACTGGCGGTCTCCAACTTCGTCCCACGACAACGGTGTCCTGCACCTCCTTCCGTACAAAGCTTCGAAACGGGCCATCTTCAAACTAGTTTGGTAACTGTTGTTGTAAGAGAACTCTGCATATGGCAAATTATCGTCCCAACTAGATCCGTAATCTAGCGCACAAGCTCTCAGCATATCCTCCAAAATCTGATTGACTCTCTCGGTCTGTCCATCTGTCTGTGGATGAAAAGCTGTACTGAATTCTAGCCTGGTTCCCAAAGTTTCATGCAACTGCTTCCAGAACTTTGAGGTAAACTGGGTTCCTCTATCTGATACGATACTCCTTGGAACTCCATGCAGACATACGATCCTGGTCATGTATATCTTTGCCAACTTAGCACTGGTGTAAGTGGTCTTTATTGGGATGAAATGAGCTACTTTCGTCAATCGATCAACTACAACCCAAATCGAGTCATAGCCTGAACGAGTCCTGGGCAATACCGTGATAAAATCCATGCCTAGCTTATCCCACTTCCATTCGGGTATCGGCAATGGTTGTAACAATCCCGCTGGCTTCTGATGCTCTGCCATTACTCTCTGACATACATCACAAACTGCTACATACTCCGCAATATCCTTCTTCATTCCGGTCCACCAGAAAATATCCTTCAAATCCGAATACATCTTGGTGTTTCCTGGGTGAATTGAATACGGTGAGTCGTGTGCCTCTTGCAAAATCAACTTCCCTTATCTCCGGGTCATTGGGCACGTAAACACGGCCTTCAAACCATAGGGTGTCGTGCTCATCCTCACGAAATCCTTTAGCTTTACATTTGCTCAGTTTCTCCTTTATAGCGGCAAACTCTTTGTCAGCTTTCTGAGCTTCCCTGATTTTATCTATCAAGGTTGACTAAATCTCCATTGCTGCTACATAGCCTCTCGGAACTATTTCCAAACATAGTTCACGGAGATTTTCGGCTAACTCCCTTGGTATTTCTCCCGTCATTAACGTATTGACATGGCTCTTGCGGCTTAATGCGTCTGCTACTACATTAGCCTTTCCGGGGTGATAATGCAATTTCATATCATAATCCTTGATAAGCTCCAACCATCTCCTTTGTCTGAGATTCAACTCCTTCTGCGTGAATATGTACTTCAAACTCTTATGATCCGTGTACACCTCACAATGATTTCCAATGAGGAAATGTCTCCATGTTTTCAATGCATGCACTACGACTGCTAACTCCAAATCATGCGTAGCATAATTCAACTCATGAGGCTTCAGTTGTCTTGAGGCATATGAAACAACTCTCCCTTCCTACATAAGCACTGCTCCAAGTCCTCGACGTGAAGCGTCGCTATACACCTCATAATCCTTGGTCTGGTCTGGCAAAATCAACACTGGTGAGGTAACCAAACGTTTCTTCAACTCCTGGAAACTAGCCTCACATTCCTCTGTCCATATGAACTTGGTATCTTTTTTTAATAACTCCGTCATAGGCTTCGCAATCTTTGAGAAATTCTCAATAAATCTCCGGTAGTATCCTGCGAGTCCAAGAAAACTCCGGATCTCTCCAACTGTTGTTGGGGCTTCCCACTTGGTCACGGTTTCAACTTTGGTGGGATCTATTGCTATACCTTCTCCAGATATAACATGTCCGAGGAATCCTACTTCCTTCAACCAAAACTCACATTTGCTGAACTTGGCATATAATTGATGTTCTCTGAGCTTTCCAAGTACCAAACGCAAATGCTCCTTATGTTCCTCTTCATTCTTCGAATAAACCAGGATATCATCAATGAACACTACGACGAACTTATCCAAAAACTCCATAAACACTTTGTTCATCATGTTCATAAAATAGGCAGGTGCGTTAGTCAGACCAAATGACATAACGGTATACTCGTACAGCCCATACCTAGTGGTAAAAGCTGTCTTCGGAATATCCTGTTCTCGAGTCTTCAACTGGTGGTATCCTGATCGCAGATCGATCTTGGAAAATACCTTAGCTCCTTGCAATCGATCAAACAGATCGTTGATCATTGGTAGTGGGTACTTGTTCTTGATCGTTACTTCATTCAATCCTCGATAATCAACAACCACCCTTAACGATCCATCCTTCTTCTCCACTAGAAGTATTGGCGATCCCCAAGGCGAAGAACTTGGGCGAATATATCCCTTATCCAGTAACTCCTTAATCTGCTTCTTAATTTCCACCAAATCCTTTGCTGGCATCCTATATGGTCTCTTTGATATTGGCCCTGTGCCTGGCAATAGCTCAATCAAAAACTCAATATCTCTATCCGGTGGCATGCCTGGCAACTCTTCTGGAAATACATCAGGAAAATCCCTTACCACTGGTACTTCCTCCTACACAACTCCTATTAGGCAATTTACTTGAGTCCTCTTTGGCACATGCCGGGATACATACTTGATCCTTCTCCCTTCTGGTGTGGTAAGCAAAATTGACTTACTAGCACACTCAATATTTCCTTCATACTTTGATAACCAATCCATGCCTAATATCACATCCAATCCTTGAGATTCCAATACTATTAGGTCTGAGGGAAAAACATAGTTACCAATCCTTAATGGTAACCGATCACACCATAGACTAGCCACATGCTCTGCTCCGGGCGAGGTTACTAACATGGGTGACCTAAGGGCTTGGGTTGGTAGGTTATACTTATCCACAAATCCCCTTGAGATGTATGAATGCGATGCGCCAGTATCAAAAAGAACGAGTGCAGTAAATGACTTAACCAAAAACTTACCTATTACTGCATCGGGCTGAGCTTCAACCTCCTCCACGCTAACGTGGTTCACTTGTCCCCTATTGAAAGGGTTCGGATTCTTCCCAGAACTTCCATTGCTATTTCCATTTTGTAATTCAGGACATTCATTTGCATAATGTCCTGTCTTCGAACACTTAAAGCAAGTGACTTGGCTCAAGTCCTTCTTGGCTGGGGTTGAGGGGTTGGTGCGATTCTGGCCGTTGCTTCCTCCATTGCCATTACCATTCTTGGTGCCATTGTGATTGTGCGAGCTACCTACTCCATGGGTATGCTGAAAATGTCCTCCCGGTCTAGGGGTAAAACGTGGCTTCTGCTGAGCTCCTGAATTGTACTTTCCTTGTCCATACTTCCTCTTGCGATTCTCCATTTGCTGTTGCTTCCCTTCAATCATAAGAGCATGATCTACCAACTCCTGGTAGTTGTTGAAGGTTGCTACCATCAACTGCATGCTCAACTCATCATTCAGTCCTTCTAGAAATTTCTCCTGCTTAGCTACATCTGTAGCGACGTCATCTGGGGCATAACGTGCTAGCTTACTAAATTCCTCCACATACTGGCCAACTGTCCTTCCTCCTTGGCGCAAGTTGCGAAACTCACGCTTCTTCATGGCCATAGCTCCTGCTGAAACATGTGCAGTACGAAAAGCCTGCTCAAACTAGTCCCATGTGACAGTGTCTACAGGGAAAGTGGCTGTGAAATTCTCCCACCATGATGCTACGGGTCCTTCTAACTGATGTGCGGCAAACTTCACCTTCTCTGCATCTGTGCATCCTGTTGTGGTCAACTCCCTAGCTGTCTTGCGGAGCTAATCATCTGCTACTATCGGCTCGGTGCTACTGGAAAACACCGGCGGATTCAGCCTAAGAAAACGGGCTAAGTGGACAACAGGTGGTGGTGGTGGTGGGTTGTTGTTGTTGTTCCCCTGATTCTGATTCTGGACTAGCAACTGCATCAATGTGTTCTGCTGCTGGATCAATTGGGTGAGCTCCGGTGGAAAGGCAAATCCGGGGTCACGTCTCGCAGGCATCTATGGGTTTAGAAAAGATGAGATATAAGAATAGAGGGGGTCTAAAGAGAAAACACTACCCATATGCACATGAGGCAAAAGCAAACAATTCATTTCAATCAATCAAACAAAGGCATACAATCGATCTAACTATCACAAAAGTGCTCGGACTACTATATTTACATGGTGGACTACTACTACTGATGAGTTGGTCTACTAGAAATATTCTACGGTCGTTGACTCCATAATATCTGCTCCAGCTTCATCAACATAGTCATCATCGCTACTATTTGCTTCCGAGTCGGTGCCGTCGATGATGATGTAGTCTTCCGGGCTAATCTCCTGGGGTTCTTCGTCATCATCTACTGGCGTAGGGTCTCCCATAAATATTCCAATCTTCTTGATCAGGTCGTCATTCTTCTCCACCAATTCTTCAATTTCTTCTTCATAATATTCTCGTGTAGCCTTGAGTTCTTCCTCCAGTTCCTTGATTCTAGTCTTAGCCTTCTTCAGATCTATCATGTCGGCGCACATCTGGTTCTCCTGTCGTCGAATGTGCTGGTTTAGCTCCTGGATAAAAGCTGCAATTGATCTATCCTTCCTGGTGCTGATCATCTCCCAGTGTTCATCTCGGCGCCCACAAATCTGGTAGATAGTATCCTTGAGATCCTTGCGGTAGACTTCTCCAATGCTTCCCATGGCGATGTGAGCTGCCATGCTCTTTCCTAGACTCCAAGTTGGTGCATCAAAAGAAAACTCTATGGGCTCAGTGACTGGCATGAACGTCCTTCCTGGAACTTGAACTTGAATCATCCAGCGCTCTTCTTTTGGTAAAGTGGGGTTGTAGGTTCCCGTGAAGCTTGGTACTCCTATGTTCAGGTATCTAGTGACTTCCTTCAAGTGTCGTCCAAAGGGTGTATCTTCATCCGGTTGCGTGAACTTGTTCCTTGCATCCGCCATCCTAAAGAGTAGAAAAGATGAGAGGTCAGAAGAGAAGAGAGTGAATAGTGATCTAGGTCTCTAACTTAGTGGTCATGTCCTACAGTCAGCGTGGGCTCTGATACCATCTCTGTAGCGACCAGACCTCAAACAGTCTGATCTCTGTGCTCCGGTGTCATCCCTGGATCAGTAATGCTGACACCACATAGTACTCGGAGGATTTATAGCAGAGTAGCAATCACACACTTATTACATCGAATGTCTCCATAGAGAACCTATTACAAATAAATATGGCTTAAGGCCATCTAATAACGATAACAGCGGAAGGCTTGGAAGATAAGTGAGTCCATCAACTCCAACGGCATCACGAAGTATAGAACCACGACCTAAAGACTCCTTAATCATCGTCCGAAGAGTCTGCAACATTAACGTTGCAGCCCGAAATGGGTCAGCACATGGAATATGCTGGAAAGGTAACAGATAGAGAGTAATGGAATGAAACAGCTATACTATATGCATATTTGGCTGGTGGAAAGCTCTATGGTTACAATTTTGCGTAAAGCCAATTTTTCCCTACTTCAAAGGAATAAAATTTAATTACTATCATGGTGGTTGTTAAACATTGAGAATGGTTGATAGCATTGTCAATCCCAATTAAGCATCATCATTAAACATAACCCAACAAAATTAATTTAGAGTAACATGTTGAGATTCACATGAAAATCCAGGTACTAGATACTCAAGATGTCGATAATCGGGGACACGGCTAACCATGATTAGTTTATTACACTCTGTAGAGGTTTGCGCACTTTTCCCCACAAGACTCGATCGCCTCCGTTTGGTTTCTCGCACTACATGGTGTTTGAGAAGACGGATGACCGAGACATAGTCTTTCAGAAGCGCTAGCACCTTACGATCGGGTAGACCGTACCACCTACATCCCCTACATCTGCTAGTCTACCACTGTAAGAGTTCGCACAACTTAGTCAACTATGCTAGAGCCCATAATATCTTGTGGCTGCACACGGAAGTTTCTAGTATGAATAGTCTCACGATCCCTTTGAGCCTGGGTGGCGGTCCAAAAGAAAACAGGCAAGTCCTGGAATACCCAGGTGCCTCAATCCACCCAGATGTGTGTTTAAGTTGCCACCTTAGATAAACCATTAATTAACAAACTCACATCTGTCATGGATATCACTCACCCAATCCATGTCTACTAGCATAGCATAGCAATAATAAGCAAACGTAGAAGTAACTCCCAAAGGTTTGATAATAAACAGGTAATAGGTACTACCTCATCTACTTCCCATCCCACAATTTAATTAGATCCTAATCATGCAATATGTGAGGATTGATCTAATGCAATAAAACTGGGTAGTAGAAAAGGTATGATCAAAGTGTTACTTGCCTTGCTGATGATCCGCGAAACCTAACTTTTTGAAGTAACAGGCGACGCACTCCGGGTATTCTATCGCAGACAAACAAACAAGCATATAATAAGTACTCATCTAATGCACAGGTAAAACTCAAATAAGAGATCTAACCGGAAGGTTCAACTTAAGAACTCCGGTTGGCAAAAAGAATCAAATCGAACGAAACAACGAAAGTCAAACGGCGAAAGAAAACAACTTTGTTTTAGTAATATGGATCTAGGGTAAATTTTACAGGAGCAAAATCTTGTTTAAGTTGGTTAAACGGATAATGGGTTTCGAGACGAAACTCTAGGCGCTTGAATCTCCTGATTCCGATAAACGAGCGAAAAGATAAACTAAAACAAAGATCGGATCAGGAATCGCAATCTGAAAAATCACGGATTTATCCGAGAAAAAGAAAAACGACAACCGCCGAAAAAAAATTTCTCTTTTTTCGGCACGGAAAACGAGGCGCGACGAACCTCGGGCGGCGGAATCCGGCAGCGGCGGACAACAGCGCGCGCGGATCGAGGCGGGGCTGATGGGCTGGGGCGGCTCGGGGCGGCGCTATTTAAAGGCTGCCCCCGGGCGGTGTCCCGCTCGGGTACGGCCCTAAGTCGGTTCGTTTTTTTTAATTATTCTGCTCGGAAGAAAAATAAAAATAAATACTAAATGGACTCCAAAAATTCCGATATAAATTTTCATGGGCTTCTAAAATCAAGCCGCACAAGGTGAACATTTATTTGGGCCCTAAGTGCAATTTTGAAAAATGCACATTTTCCTAAATTCAAATAAAACACCGAAAAACTCTGAAATAAAATCTTATTTGATTTTATTATTAAATCCTCAATATTTCTTTATTTTGGGAAAGTCATTTTATTCCCTCTCTCATATTTTTGTAATAGAAATAATTGATGATAAAATAAATAAAATCAAATGATCCTATTCTCAAAAATTTGAGAGAACTCAAATATGAAAATAACGAAATCCCCAACTCTCTCCGTGGGTCATTGAGTTGCGTAGAATTTCTAGGATCAACCAAAATGCAAAATAAAATATGATATGCAGGATGATCTAATGTATAACATTCCAAATTGAAAATTTGGGATGTTACATACTGTCACCGGGAAAGGACACTGCAAGATTGAACCCAAAGCTAATCACTTCTCCCATTGCAAGAAAGATCAATCTAGTAGGCCAAACCAAACTGATAATTCGAAGAGACTTGCAAAGATAACCAATCATACATAAAAGAATTCAGAGAAGATTCAAATATTATTCATAGATAGACTTGATCATAAACCCACAATTCACCGGCCTCAACAAACACACCGTAAAAAGAAGATTACATCAAATAGATCTCCACAAGAGAGGGGGAGAACATTGTATTGAGATCCAAAAAGAGAGAAGAAGCCATCTAGCTACTAACTATGGACCCGTATGTCTGAGGTGAACTACTCACACTTCATCGGAGGGGCTATGGTGTTGATGTAGAAGCCCTCCGTGATCGATGCCCCTTCGGCGGAGCTTCGGAACAGGCCCCAAAATGGGATCTCGTGGATACAGAAAGTTACGGCGGTGGCATTAGGGTTTTGGCTCTGTCTCTGATCGTTTGGGGGTACGTGGATATATATTGGAGGAAGGAGTACGTCGGTGGAGCAACAGGGGGCCCACGAGGGTGGAGGGCGCGCCTGGTGGGGGTGGGTGCGCACCCCTACCTCGTGGCCTCCTGTTTCCTTTCTTGACATAGGGTCCAAGTCTCTAGGTCTTGTTGGTTGAGAAAATCACGTTCCCGAAGGTTTCATTCCATTTGATATTCCTTTTCTTCGAAACCCTAAAACAGGCAAAAAACAACAATTCTGGGCTGGGTCTCCGGTTAATAGGTTAGTCCCAAAGATAATATAAAAGTGGATAATAAAGCCCAATAATGTCCAAAACAGTAGATAATATAGCATGCAGCAATCAAAAATTATAGATACGTTGGAGACGTATCACTTCTCGATGCTCATTGTAGTCTGGATGAAATACTTTAACCTTCATTGCATGTCCACCAATCATGTACTTTGTGAGGTAATCTTGAGTGAACTGCTTCGGGAACCACTGCGAACGAAAAAGATTCAGACATAGTTGTCTAACAACTCATTGCTACCTCTTGAGCACTGCGTTGGTTTTCCCTTGAAGAGGAAAGGGTGATGCAGCAGAGCAGCGTAAGTATTTCCCTCAGTTTTTTAGAACCAAGGTATCAATCGAGTAGGAGGACAAGCACGAGTCCCTCGCACCTACACAAACAAATAAACTCCTCGCAACCAACGCAATAAAGGGGTTGTCAATCCCTTCACAGTCACCTACGAGAGTGAGATCTGATAGATATGATAAGATAATATTTTTGGTATTTTTATGATTAAGAGAAATAAAGATTCAAGTAAAATAAATGGCAAAGCAAATAACTAAGTATTGGAAGATTAATATGATGTAAAATAGACCCGGGGGCCATAGGTTTCACTAGAGGCTTCTGTCGAGAGCATAAGTATTACGGTGGGTGAACAAATTACTGTTGACCAATTGACAGAATTGAGCATAGTTATGAGAATATCTAGGTATGATCATGTATATAGGCATCACGTCCAAGACAAGTAGACCGACTCCTGCCTGCATCTACTACTATTACTCCACACATCGACCGCTATCCAGCATGCATCTAGAGTATTAAGTTCAAGAGAACAGAGTAATGCTTTAAGCAAGATGACATGATGTAGAGGGATAAACTCATGCAATATGATATAAACCCCATCTTGTTATCCTCGATGGCCACAATACAATACGTGCCTTGCTGCCGCTACAGTCACTGGGAAAGGACATCGCAAGATTGAACCCAAAGCTAAGCACTTCTCCCATTGCAAGAAAGATCAATCTAGTAGGCCAAACCAAACTGATAATTCGAATAGACTTGCAAAGATGACAAATCGTACATAAAAGAATTCAGAGAAGATTAAAATATTGTTCATAGATAAACTTGATCATAAACCCACAATTCATCGGTCTCAACAAACACACCACAAAAGAAGAGTACATCGAATAGATCTCCACAAGACAGGGGGAGAACTTTGTATTGAGATCCAAAAAGAGAGAAGAAGCCATCTAGCTAATAACAATGGACCCATCGGTCTGAAGTAAACTACTCACACTTCATCGGAGAGGCTATGGTGTTGATGTAGAAGCCCTTCATGATCGATACCCCCTCCGACGGAGCTTCGGAAAAGGCCCCAAGATGGGATCTCATGGATACAGAAAGTTACGGCGGTGGAATTAGGGTTTTGGCTCTGTATCTGGTAGTTTGGGGGTACGTAGGTATATATAGGAGGAAGGAGTACGTCGGTGGAGCAACATGGGCCCCACGAGGGTGGAGGGCGCGCCTGGGGGGGTAGGCGCACCCCCTACCTTGTGCCTTCCTGGTTGATTGCTTGACGTAGGGTCCAAGTCCTCTGGATCATGTTCGTTCCAAAAATCATGTTCCCGAAGGTTTCATTCCGTTTGGACTCCGTTTGATATTCTTTTTCTGCGAAACCCTAAAATAGGCAAAAAAAACAGCAATTCTGGGCTGGGCCTCCGATTAATAGGTTAGTCCCAAAAATAATATAAAAGTGTATAATAAAGCCCAATAATGTCCAAAACAGGATATAATATAGCACGGAACAATCAAAAATTATAGAGCATCCCCAAGCTTAATTCTTGCTCGTCCTCGAGTAGGTAAATGATAAAAACAGAATTTTTGATGTGGAGTGCTACTTGGCATAATCTCAATATAATTCTCTTAATTGTGATATGAATATTCAGATCCGAAAGATTCAAGACAAAAGTTTAATATTGATATAGAAATAATAATACTTCAAGCATACTAACTAAGCAATTATGTCTCTTCAAAATAACATGGCCAAAGAAAGTTATCCCTACAAAATCATATAGTCTGGCTATGCTCCATCTTCACCACACAAAGTATTCAAATCATGCACAACCCCGATGACAAGCCTAGCAATTGTTTCATACTTTAGTAATCTCAAACCTATAAAATTTCACGCAATATATGAGCGCGAGCCATGGACATAGCACTATGGGTGGAATAGAATATAATGAGGGGGGTTATGTGGAGAAGACAAAAAGGGAAAAAGTCTCACATCAACGAGGCTGATCAATGGGCTATGGAGATGCCCACCGATTGATATTAATGCAAGGAGTAGGGATTGCCATGCAACGGATGCACTAGAGCTATAAATGTATGAAAGCTCAACAAAAGAAACTAGTGGGTGTGCATCCAACTTGCTTGCTCACGAAGACCTAGGGCACTTGAGGAGGCCCATTGTTGGAATATATGAGCGTGAGCCATGGACATAGCACTATAGGTGGAATAGAATGGTGGTTGTGGAGAAGACAAAAAGGGAGAAGATAGTCTCACATCGACTAGGCGTATCAACGGGCTATGGAGATGCCCCTCAATAGATATCAATGTGAGTGAGTAGGGATTGCCATGCAACGGATGCACTAGAGCTATAAGTATATGAAAGCTCAACAAAAAGAAACTAAGTGGGTCTGCATCCAAATTGCTTGCTCATGAAGACCTAGGGCATTTGAGGAAGCCCATTGTTGGAATATACAAGCCAAGTTCTATAATGAAAAATTCCCACTAGTATATGAAAGTGCCAAAACAAGAGACTCTCTAACATGAAGATTAAGGTGCTACTTTGAAGCACAAGTGTGGAAAAAAAGGATAGTAGTATTGCCCCTTTTTATTTATTCTTTTTTGGCCTTCTTTCTTTGGCCTTTTTTTGGGACAATACTCTATGAATGATGATCATCACACTTCTATTTATTTACAACTCAATGATTACAACTCGATACTAGAACGAAGTATGACTCTATATGAATGCCTCCGGCGGTGTATCGGGATAGCAATGATGCATGACTGACTTATATGAAAGAATTATGAACGGTGGCTTTGCCACAACTAAAATGTCAACTACATGATCATGCGAAGCAATATGACAATGATGGAGCGTGTCATAGTAAACGAAATGGTGGAAAGTTGCATGGCAATATATCTCGGAATGGCTATGGAAATGCCATAATATGTAGGTATGGTTGCTGTTTTGAGGAAGGTATATGGTGGGTGTATGATACCGGCGAAAGGTGCGCGGTATTAGAGAGGCTATCAATGGTGGAAGGGTGAGAGTGCGTATAGTCCAAGGACTCAACATTAGTCATAAAGAACTCACATACTTATTGCAAAAATCTATTAGTTATCGAAGCAAAGTACTACGCGCATGGTCCTAGGGGGATAGATTGGTAAGAAAATACCTTCGCTCGTCCCCGACCACCACTCATAAGGAGGACAATCAATAAATACATCATGCTCCGACTTCTTAACATAACAGTTCACCATACGTGCATGCTACGGGAATCACAAACTTCAACACAAGCATTTCTCAAATTCACAACTACTCGACTAGTACGACTCTAATATTACCATCTCCATATCTCAAAACATTTATCAAGTTTCAAACTTCTCATAGTATTCAACACACTCATAAGAAAATTTTATTATTAATCTTGAATGCCTAACATAATTAAAACAAATTACCATGCTGTTTTGTAGGACTCTCAAAATAATCTAAGTGAAGCATGAGAGAACAATGGTTTCTATAAAACAAATCTACCAACGTGCTCTAAAAGATATAAGTGAAGCACTAGAGCAAAAACTATATAACTCAAAAGAGTATTCTAACAATTTCCGGATCATGAGTGTCTCTCTCAAAAAGGTGTGTGCAGCAAGGATGATTGTGGAAAACTAACAAATAAAGACTCAAATAATACAAGACACTCCAAGCAAAACACATATCATGTGGTAAATAAAAATATAGCTCCAAGTAAAGTTACCGATAGAAGTGGACGAAAGAGGGGATGCCTTCCGAGGCATCCCGAAGTTTTGGCTTTTAGGTGTCCTTAGATTATCTTGGGGGTGCCATGCGCATCCCCAAGCTTAGGATCTTGCCACTCCTTGTTCCATAATCCATCAAATCTTTACCCAAAACTTGAAAACTTCACAACACAAAACTTAAAGTAGAAAATCTCGTGAGCTCCGTTAGCGAAAGAAAACAAAACACCACTTCAAGGTACTGTAATGAACTCATTCTTTATTTATATTGGTGTTAAACCTACTGTATTCCAAATTCTCTATGGTTTATAAACTATTTTACTAGCCATAGATTCATCAAAATAAGCAAACAACACACGAAAAACAGAATCTGTCAAAAACAGAACAGTCTGTAGTAATCTGTAGCTAACGCAAGATCTGGAACCTCAAAAATTCTAATACATTTCTGTACGTGATGAATTTATCTATTAATCATCTGCAAAAAGAATTAACTAAATAGCACTTTCCAAATAAAAATGGCAGCAGTTCTCGTGAGCGCTAAAGTTTCTGTTTTTTACAGCAAGATTAAAAAGACTTCCCCAAGTCTTCCCAACGGTTCTACTTGGCACAAACACTAATTAAACACAAAAAACACAACCGAAACAGCGGCTAGATAAATTATTTATTACTAAACAGGAGCAAAAAGCAAGTAATAAAAATAAAATTGGGTTGCCTCCCAACAAGCGCTATCGTTTAACGCCCCTAGCTAGGCATAAAAGCGAAGATAGATCTAGGAATTGCCATATTTGGAAGGCAATCCATAAGTGGCTCTCATAATAGATTCATAAGTTAATTTAATTTTCATTATAGGGAAGTGTTCCATGCCTTTCCTTAACGGAAATTGGAATCTAATATTCCCTTCCTTCATATCAATAATTGCACCAATCGTTCTGAGGAAAGGTCTACCAAGGATAATAGGACATGAAGGATTGCAATCTATGCCAAGAACAATAAAATCCACGGGCACATAATTTCTATTTGCAACAATAAGAACATCATTAATTCTTCCCATAGGTTTCTTAATAGTGGAATCTGCAAGGTGGAAGTTTAAAGAGCAATCCTCAATGAGGGAGTCCTGGGTTAGGGGGTCTCCGGACAGCCGGACTATCTCCATTGGCCGGACTATTAGACTATGAAGATACAAGATCGAAGACTTCGTCTCATGTCCGGATGGGACTCTACTTGGTGTGGAAGGCAAGCTAGGCAGTACGGATATGGATATCTCCTCCTTTGTAACCGACCTTGTGTAACCCTAACACTCTCCGGTGTCTATATAAACCGAAGGGTTTTAGTTCGTAGGACGACAATCATAACATACAATCATACCATAGGCTAGCTTTTAGGGTTTAGCCTCTCTGATCTCGTGGTAGATCTACTCTTGTAACACCCATATCATCAATATTAATCAAGCAGGACGTAGGGTTTTACCTCCATCAAGAGGGCCCGAACCTGGGTAAAACATCGTGTCCCCTGCCTCTTGTTACCATCCGGCCTAGACGCACAGTTCGGGACCCCCTACCTGAGATCCACCGGTTTTGACACCGACATTGGTGCTTTCATTGAGAGTTCCTCTGCGTCGTCGCCGTTAGGCTTGATGGCTCCTACTATCATCGATAGCGATGCGGTCCTGGGTGAGACTTTTCTCCCAGGACAGATCTTCGTATTCGGCGGCTTTGCACTGCGGGCTAATTCGCTTGGCCATCTGGAGCAGATGGAAAGCTACGCCCCTGGCCATCAGGTCAGATTTGGAAGTTTGAACTACACGACCGACATCCACAGAGACTTGATCTTCGATGGATTCGAGCCATAGCCGAGCGCGCCGCACTGTCGTGATGGGTATGACCTAGCTCTGCGGCCGAACAGTACCCTAGAGGCCGCGCCCGCACCAGCTCCGACCCTTAACTTGGAGCCAGCTGTGCCAATTGAGGACAGGTGGTTAGACACCGCCTCAGGGGCTGCAGTCTCAACGGCGATCGAGCCAAACACCAGCATAATCCTCTGCGCAGCCCGTGACTCCAAGGTGCCGGACTCTTTTTCTGACTCCGAACCGCCCGCGCCCCTGCCAATCGAATCCGATTGGGCGCCGATCATGGAATTCACCGCCGCAGATATCTTTCAGCACTCGCCCTTTGGCGACATTCTGAATTCACTAAGGTCTCTCTCTTTGTCAGGAGAGCCCTGGCCGGATTATGGCCAACAGGATTGGGATGCGGACGACGAAGAAATTCGACGCCCACCCACCACCCACTTCGTAGCCACTGTCGATGATTTAACCGACATGCTCGACTTCGACTCCGAAGACATCGATGGTATGGACGACGATGTAGGAGACGAACATGAACCAGCACCTATAGGGCACTGGAAAGCCACCTCGTCATATGACATATACATGGTGGATACACCCAATGAAGGCAATGGCGACGAGATAGCGGAGGATGACCCCTCCAATAAGCAACCCAAGCACCGATGTCAGCAGCGCTGCTCTAAGTCCCGCCAAAGCAAAAGTGGTGATACCAGCACAGGAGATAATAATACTCCGGACAGTGCCGAAGACAACAACAATCCCCTCCAGCAAGATTTAGAGCAGGAGGATGAAGGAGCCAGCTCTCCTGAGAGAGCGGAAAATGGAGAGGAGGAGGATGAAAATTACATCCCCCCTCCGAAGACGAGGCAAGCCTCGGCGATGATGAATTTGCCGTCCCAGAGGATCCCGTCGAACAAGAGCGCTTCAAGCGTCGGCTTATGGCCACGGCAAATAGCCTGAAGAAAAAGCAGCAGCAGCTTCAAGCTGATCAAGATCTGCTAGCTGACAAATGGACTGAAGTCCTCGCGGCCAAGGAATATAAACTCGAGCGCCCCTCCAAGAGTTACCCAAGGCGCAGGTTACTACCCCGACTGGAGGAAGAAGTGTATGACACGGCTGATCGGCCACCTCGTGGCCACGATAGAGAGGCATTCCAGCCAAAAGCTCAGCCTCCACCCCAACGCCATTCAAATAAAAAGGCATGGGGAGATACGCTAGACCTGCGAGACATATTGGAGGACAAGGTAAAGCATTCAAGATCGATCTACGGATCACGAGGGTGCACCACTCTGCGAGACGACAAACGTCATGCCGGATACAGTAAAAGCAAATCCGGCAGGGCCGAACACAGCGGACAAGACCCATTCGAGCTGCATCGAGATATACCTAATACAGAGGCGCCGCACACCCCTTATGCTTCACAGACGAAGTAATGGAACATCAATTCCCAGAAGGTTTCAAACCTGTAAACATTGAATCATACGACGGCACAACAGATCCCGCAGTATGGATTGAGGACTTCCTCCTCCACATCCACATGGCCCGCGGTGATGACTTACACGCCATCAAATACCTCCCACTAAAGCTCAAAGGACCAGCGCGGCATTGGCTTAACAGCTCGCCAGCTGACTCCATTAGCTGTTGGGAAGATCTGGAAGCCGTATTCCTCGACAACTTTCAGGGCACTTATGTGCGACCACCAGACGCCGATGATTTGAGCCACATAATTCCGCAGCCAGAAGAGTCGGCCAGGCAATTCTGGACTCGGTTCCTTACAAAGAAAAATCAAATCGTCGGCTGTCTGGATGCGGAGGCCTTAGTGGCTTTCAAGCACAACATCCGAGACGAGTGGCTAGCCCGGCACCTTGGTCAGGAAAAGCCGAAATCTATGGCAGCTCTCACGACGATCATGACCCGCTTTTGTGCGGGAGAAGACAGCTGGCTGGCTCGCAGTAATAACATATCAAAGAACCATGGTACCTTAGATACCAAGAACGGCAATAGCAGGTCACGTCGCAACAAGCATAAGCGCCGCATTAACAGCGAAAATACTGAGGATACGGCAGTCAATGCTGGATTCAAAGGCTCTAAACCCGGTCAGCGGAAAAAGCCATTCAAACAAAGTACGCCGGGTCCGTCCAGCTTGGACCGTATACTCGATCGCTCGTGTCAAATACACGGCACCCCAGACAAGCCAGCCAATCACACCAACAGGGATTGTTGGGTGTTCAAGCAGGTCGGCAAGTTAATTGCCGAAAACAAGGACAAGGGGCCGCATAGCGATGACGAGGAGGAACCCCGACAGCCGCACACTGGAGGACAGAAGAGGTTTCCCCCGCAAGTGCGGACGGTGAACATGATATACGTAACCCACATCCCCAAGAGGGAGCGGAAGCGTGCGCTCAGGGACGCATATGCGTTGGAGCCAGTTGCCCAAAAGTTCAGCCCTTGGTCCTCCTGCCCGATCACCTTCGATCGCAGGGACCACCCCACTAGTATTCGTCATGGCGGATTTGCCGCACTGGTCCTAGACCCAATCATCAACGGATTTCACCTCACTCGAGTCCTTATGGACGGCGGCAGCAGCCTGAACCTGCTTTATCAGGACACAGTGCGCAAAATGGGTATAGACCCCTCAAGGATCAAACCCACAAAAACGACCTTTAAGGGCGTCATTCCAGGCGTAGAGGCCCATTGCACAGGCTCAATTACACTGGAAGTGGTCTTCGGATCCCCAGATAACTTCTGAAGCGAAGAGTTAATCTTCGATATAGTCCCGTTCCGCAGTGGTTATCACGCGCTGCTCGGGCGAACCACATTTGCTAGATTCAATGCGGTACCGCATTATGCATACCTCAAGCTCAAGATGCTAGGACCTCGCGAAGTCATTACAGTCAATGGAAACACAGAGCGCTCCCTCCGAACAGAGGAGCACACCGCGGCCCTCGCAGTAGAAGCGCAAAGCAGCGTCTCAAGGCAATCAACCAGTTCGGCGTTTCAAAGCCCGGACACCTTCAAGCGCGCTTAGGGCAATCGGCAAATAGACCACCTGGCGCGATCTGAGCTCGCGTAGCAATACGGCGGCCACCCCAATCCCAGCCCAGCGGCGAAACTCGTGCCGCGCGTACATAATTACGCATTAAAAATACCATGGGCATAGGTGGGGAGGGGGGCACAACTGCGGCACGCCCCAAAGACGCGGCCTAAACCGCACTAGGGGCTTCCCGTTCGGTTATTTTTCTTTTTCTTTCAGGACCTTAATCTCTGGAAACACTGTCCAGCAGCACTATTGCCGAACACATGATGCAGCAACCAAGGAGGCAGACAGCTACGTTATACCACGGAATTCCCAGGTTGATTACAGTAATGAGCGAAATATTCGATTTCATATCATTCCTCAGCTTGCCCTTGGAAGGGACATAGTCCTACTCTTTGCTTATCGCACCATCTGTATCACTCCGCTTTAACGCAATTTTTCAATAAACAATGCATGACATTACGACTATTATTGCATTCTTGTTATATATATATATATATATGTGTGTGTGTGTGTGTTCATTAATGACGCCTTGCAACCGTACACTCTAGTACGGCCAATACACCAGGGGCTTACGTACCCCACAATGTGGTGTGAAAAGTCCGAACACTTTCACAAGTGCGGCACCCCGAACTTATAGCATTATATGCATCAGCTCCGAATCATGTCTTTGGTCAAATGTTGGGTTTGCCCGGCTCCTATGTTTTGGTACCTTATGGTCCGCTCTATCGGCTAAGGTAGCGCTAGGAGAACTACTGCGATTGTGCCCCGGTTCTGCCGGGCTGAGCACCTCAGTAGAGAAAGCTAAAACTGACTGTCATGATAAGGCGAGAGACTGGTCGCTGTTCGGCAAGGTTTTTTTCGAGTCCCTAAAGACTTATGCCGCCTAGGGCGAGGGGCCAGCCCAGTCCGGCTTATAGGCGTGTATCACGCCCCGAATTTGGCCTTCCGAATACCAGGGGCTTCGCCAAAATTTAAAATTATAGAATTCTATGGCTAAGTGAGAGTGATAAAGCATTATTAGTCCGGTTGCCTTGTTCGTTGTGCTGACCACCTCCCTCGAAGGACCCAAATATGGGACAAGAGTGCTTAGATTTATCCTGAACACCTAGCACTCGTGGCATGGGGGCAGAAGCCAAGGACTAGCCATCTCTCAGATTGGATAAACAGCCAAACAGAAGGTAATATTTTAAATTCAAACAAGCGTTGCATAGCGCATATGAAACAAGTTTTCATACATACAGGATAAAACGAGCAAGTCTCATTCAAATATTACATCTTTTGAACACTCATCCGCGATAAGACGGGCACCCGGCAGAACACCCTCGTAGTACATCTCAGGGTGGCGGTGCTCCTTGCCCTCCGGTGGCCCCTCCTTGATCAGCTTCACGGCGTCTAGCTTGACCCACTGCATTTTTACACGGGCGAAAGCCCGGCGTGCACCTTCAATGCAGACGGATCGCTTGACGACCTCCAGCTGTGGGCAGGCATCCACAAGCCGCCTCACCAGGCCGAAGAAGCTATTTGGAAGGGCGTCGCCAGGCCACAGCCGAACTATAAAGCCCTTCATGGCCTGATCGGCCGCCTTATGTAGCTCGACCATCTACTTCAGCTGGTCGCTCATCGGCACCGGATGTATGACCTTAGCATACTGAGACCAGAACAGCTTCTCCGTCGAGCTTCCGTCCTCGGCCTGGTAAAATTGTGCGGCATCGGATACACTGCGGGGCAAATCTGCGAATGCTCCTGAAGAGCTCTGGATCCGGGTAAGTAATCGGTAATTTACTTTTACATGCTTGCTTTGCATATAGAAAGCCTTACCCGCCACTATCTTCTTCATCGCATCGATCTCTTGGAGGGCCTTCTGGGCCTCGGCCTTTGCACTCTTTGCGCTCTCACGGGTCACGGCAAGCTCAGACTCACGCGTCTTCAAGTCAAGCTCCAACGCCTCGTGCTTCGTCACAAGAGCCTGGAGCTCTTGCTACACCTCGCCCACCCAAGCCTTGTGCTTCTCTCGCTCGGTGCGATCCTTGACCAGGGTTGCCACCTCAGTCGTGGCCCCTAGCAAACATACAATGATCCTGTCATTTTGCAATCGTGTCCTTTTTTTATACATATCTATAGACGGGGTATTACTTACCCTTGTCCTCCTCAAGCTGCCTCTTGGCAAGGCCGAGATCCTTCTTGGACCCCACGAGGTCCTGCTTCAGTACGGCGACCTCCGCAGTTAGTGCGGCGGACGCCAGCAGCGAAGCCTGCATATGCATATTGACATACTTATATTAGACTCCTGCGATATTATTTGATCCTCTGTTCGGGTTTTCTTTGTGAACACCAAACAAAGCATCAGGGGCTACTGTCTATGCGGTAATATTTCTACTACATTTTAAAACACTTACCTCAAAGCCTGTTAAAAGGCTGGCACAAGCTTCAGTCAATCCGCTCTTGGTGGACTGAACCTTCTGGATCACCGCACTCATGATAGTGTGGTGCTCCTCGTCGATGGAAGCGCTGCGAAGTGCTTCCAGCAGGTTGTCCGGTGCCTCTGGATTGACAGAGGTCACCAGCACAGGCGTCTGGCCCCTCTTAGAAGGAGACCGCCTGCTCGAGCCCAGAACCGCTGGAGGGTCCGGCACGGTGTTTGGCCAAGGGCCGAACTCGGAGCTCTCGGGGGCCCCGTCCCCTCGGCTTCTGGAGTCCGGAAGGTCGCCTTGAGGCACCTCCGGGACTATCTCCCCTCGATCTGGTGCCTCTTGAGACAACACCTCAGCATCGTCGGCAGGATGAGGGGAGGTGGCGATCGGGACTGGATCGCTATCCATGTCCGACGAGCTCAGGGAGCCGTCCGGTGATACCTCGATATTGGCTCGTGGCGGCCTGCGTAATTATGTTCGGCGATTAGGGAAAGCAGTGCGACCAAGGAATCTTATGGGTTACTATGGTATCCGAATACTTACGATCTCCCCGGGGGCTTGGCCCTGGGCAACCACTCGTCGTCGCCTTCGTCGGCGGCGATGGAGCTGTTCGGAAGGAGAGTCCCTCCCTTCTTGGACACTTCCCCCCCCCCCAGTTGGGGCGGCCTTCCTTTTTCTGTCTCCCCCAGTCGGTGGGGGAGCATCTTCTTCTTCCTCGTCTTTGGGGGAAGAGTGCGCCGCAGAGTCATCGGACGGTGAGTCCGACGACGCCTGGCGTCGCGAACTCTTTCGAGCTCCCTTGGCCTTCTTGGTCTTCTCCGGCACCTTATAAGGGGCCGGAGTCAGCATCTTCGCTAGAAGAGCATCTGCAGGGCCTTCGGGCAAAGGAGTCGGACAGTCGATCTGTCTGGCCATCTTCTGCCAGTCCTGTCAAGGGTACGGGAGTTTAGATCCCGCATAGAGTCAATCTATATAAAAAATAAGTATCATGTGAAAGGTAAAGCAGCTTACCGCACTGGCTTGGTGCTTCGCGCTGAATCCGTGATCCTCAGTAATGGGGGGAGGGACCTCGGCACTTTTGAACAGCACCCTCCAGGCGTCTTCATGAGTCGTGTCGAAGAGCCTGTTCAGAGTTCGGTGCTGCGCCGGATTGAACTCCCACAAGGTGAACTCCCATTGTTGGCACGGGAGTATCCGCTGGGTGAGCATAACCTGGACTATATTGACAAGCTTGAGCTTCTTGTCCACCATGTTTTGAATACATGTTTAGAGTCCGGTCAGCTCTTTCGAATTACCCCAGGACAGGCCCTTCTCTTTCCAGGAGGTGGCCGCATGGGGATGCCAGATCGGAACTCGGGGGGCCTCTACCCATGCGGGGTCGCGCGGCTCGGTGATATAGAACCACCCTGATTGCCACCCCTTTATGGTTTCCACAAAGGAGCCTTCAAGCCATGTTATGTTGGGCATCTTGCCCACCATGGCGCCTCCGCACTCCGCCTGGCGGCCGCCCACCACCTTCGGCTTGACATTGAAGGTCTTCAGCCATAAGCCGAAGTGGGGCTTGATGCGGAGGAAGGCCTCGCACACGACGATAAATGCCGAGATGTTGAGGAAGAAGTTCGGGGCCAGATCGTGGAAATCCAGGCCGTAATAGAACATGAGCCCCCGGACGAATGGATGGAGAGGGAATCCCAGTCCACGGAGGAAATGGGTGAGGAATACTACCCTCTCATGGGGCCTGGGGGTGGGGATGAGCTGCCCCTCATCTGGGAGCCGGTGCGCGATGTCGTCGGGCAGTTATCCGGCTCTCCTTAGTTTCTTGATGTCTCCCTCCGTGACGGAGGAGACCATCCACTTGCCTCCCGCTCCAGCATGATTGGAGAAGGTTGAGGTGGGAAGTGCGGACTTGGGCGCTAGAGCTCGAGTGCACGAAAACGGATGAGCAAAGGAGGAAGAAGGCGTGGATAGAAAGGTGGATCCTTATCCCTTTATATGGGCGGACGAAATTAAGCGTCCCCACTTGCCAGGTAAAACTCACTTATCCTCCAAGCGCCGCAATTGATGGCGTGGTTGGGTTACCCACGCCCGTATTGATGAGAATCCCGTAATAAGGGGACACGATCTCTGCTTTGACAAGACATGTCGAAAACCTGCCTCGCGTTATGTGCGGGGCTGGTTAAAAGAAACGGTTCGAATAATCACCAGGCCATGACATAACGTCATGCTGCCTAAACAAGCCAGCAAATTAGATCTGCGAAAATATTATTCTCTCTACGGTGGAATGCGGAACTTATTTTGCAGGGTCGGACACTATCCTCGTATTCAAATTCTTCTGTGATGTATTCGGAGAAGGAACCCGCCTTGCAATGCCAAAGACAATACTGCATGCCGGATTCATCGTCATTCAAGCCTGGTTCAGGGGCTACTGAGGGAGTCCTAGATTAGGGGGTCTCCGGACAGCCAGACTATCTCCATTGGCCGGACTATTAGACTATGAAGATACAAGATTGAAGACTTCGTCTCGTGTCTGGATGGGACTCTACTTGGCGTGGAAGGCAAGCTAGGCAGTACGGATATGGATATCTCCTCCTTTGTAACCGACCTTGTGTAACCCTAACCCTCTCCGGTGTCTATATAAACCGAAGGGTTTTAGTCCATAGGACGACAATCATAACATACAATCATACCATAGGCTAGCTTTTAGGGTTTAGCCTCTCTGATCTCGTGGTAGATCTACTCTTGTAACACCTATATCATCAATATTAATCAAGCGGGACGTAGGGTTTTACCTCCATCAAGAGGGCTCGAACCTGGGTAAAACATCGTGTCCCCTGCCTCCTATTACCATCCGGCCTAGACGCACAGTTCGGGACCCCCTACCCGAGATCCGCCGGTTTTGACACCGACACTCAAAATCACGGAAACCTAGCAAATCACACAAAGTCTTTGGAATCGTGGAAACACTAGCACCCAAATCACACAAAGCATAGCATTCATGATCTTTAATCTTAATTTTAATAGTAGGTTCCCACTCATCATGAAGTTTTCCAGGGATAGAAACTTTCAACTCAAGTTTTTCTTCATAAGATTGCATCAAAGCATCAACGATATGTTTGGCAAAGGCTTTATTTTGACTATAAGCATGTGGAGAATTTAGCATGGATTGCAACAAGGAAATACAATCTATCAAAGAGCAATTGTCATAATTAAATTCCTTGAAATCCAAAATAGTGGGTTCATTAATATTTAAAGTTTTGACTTCTTCAATCCCACTTTTAACAATTTTAGCATCAAGATCTAAAGACTTCGAATTTTTGGAACGCCTTCTAGGTAAAGGTGGATCATATTCATTCCCATCATTATCAAGATTCATATTACAAAACAAAGATTTAATAGGGGACACATCAATAACTTTTAGATCTTCATCTTTATTATCATGGAAATTAGAAGAACACGCTTTTATAAAGCAATCTTTCTTAGCACGCATCCTAGCAGTTCTTTCTTTGCACTCATCAATGGAAATTCTCATGGCTTTGAGAGACTCATTGATATCATGCTTAGTAGGAATAGATCTAAGTTGCAAAGAATCAACATCAAGAGAAATTCTATCAACGTTCCTAGCCAATTCATCAATCTTAAGCAATTTTTCTTCAATCAAGGCATTGAAATTCTTTTGCGAGGTAATAAATTCTTTAATATTAGATTCAAAATCAGAGGGTATTTTATTAAAATTTCCGTAAGAATTGTTGTAGGAATTACCATAATTATTAGAGGAATTACTAGGATACGACCTAGGATTAAAGTTTCCTCTATACGCGTTGTTACCAAAATTATTCCTACCAACAAAATTCACATCCAAATATTCATTATTATTCTCAATCGAAGTAGACAAAGGCATATCATTAGGATCAGAAGAAACACTTTTATTGGCAAATAATTTCATAAGTTCATCCATCTTACCACTCAAAACATTAATTTCTTCTATCGCATGCACTTTCTTATTAGTAGATCTTTTAGTGTGCCATTGAGAATAATTGACCATAATATTATCTAGGAGTTTAGTAGCTTCTCCTGAAGTGATTTCCATAAAAGTGCCTCCCACGGCCGAATCTAAAAGATTTCTAGAAGCAAAATTCAATCTGGCATAAAAATTTTGTATAAACATCCACAAATTCAAACCATGTGTAGGGAAATTATGTATCATTAATTTCATCCTCTCCCAAGCTTGTGCAACATGTTCATGATCAAGTTGCTTAAAATTCATCATATCGTTTCTAACAAAGATGATCTTAGTGGGAGGAAAATACTTAGAGATAAAAGCATCTTTGCACTTATTCCATGAATCAATACTATTTTTAGGCAAAGATGAAAACCAAGATTTAGCATGATCTCTAAGCGAAAAAGGAAATAGCTTCAATTTAACAATATCATTGTCCACATCTTTCTTCTTTTGCATATCACACAAATCAACGAAGTTGTTTAGATGGGTAGCGGCATCTTCACTAGGAAGGCCGGAAAACGGATCTTTCATGACAAGATTCAGCAAAGCAGCATTAATTTCACAAGATTCAGTATCGGTAAGAGGAGCAATCGGAGTGCTAATAAAATCATTGTTGTTGGTATTGGTAAAGTCACACAATTTGGTATTATCTTGAGCCATCGTGACAAGCAAGCAATCCGACACACAAGCAAACAAGAAATGGGCAAAAAGAGGTGAATAGAGAAAGAGAGGGAGGACGGAGAGAGAGAGGGCGAATAAAACGGCAAGGGTGAAGTGGGGGAGAGGAAAACGAGAGGCAAATGGCAAATAATGTAATGCGGGAGATAAGGGCTTGTGAATGGTACTTGGTATGTTGACTTTTGCATAGACTTCCGGCAATGGCACCAGAAATCCTTCTTGCTACCTCTTGAGCACTGCGTTGGTTTTCCCTTGAAGAGGAAAGGCTGATGCAGCAGAGCAGCGTAAGTATTTCCCTCAGTTTTTGAGAACCAAGGTATCAATCCAGTAGGAGGCCACGCATGAGTCCCTCGCACCTACACAAACAAATAAACTCCTAGCAACCAACGCGATAAAGGGGTTGTCAATCCCTTCACGGTCACCTATGAGAGTGAGATCTGATAGATATGATAAGACAATATTTTTGGTATTTTTATGATAAATAGAAATAAAGATGCAAGTAAAATAAATGGCAAAGGAAATAACTAAGTATTGGAAGATTAATATGATGGAAAATAGACCCGGGGGCCATAGGTTTCACTGGAGGCTTCTGTCGAGAGCATAAGTATTATGGTGGGTGAACAAATTACTGTTGAGCAATTGACAAAATTGAGCATAGTTATGAGAATATCTAGGTATGATCATGTATATAGGCATCACGTCCAAGACAAGTAGACCGACTCCTTCCTGCATCTACTACTATTAGTCCACGCATCGACCGCTATCCAACATGCATCTAGAGTATTAAGTTCAAGAGAACAGAGTAACGCTTTAAGCAAGATGACATGATGTAGAGGGATAAACTCATGTAATACGATATAAACCCCATCTTGTTATCCTCGATGGCAACAATACAATACGTGCCTTGCTGCCCCTACTGTCACTGGGAAAGGACACCGCAAGATTGAACCCAAAGCTAAGCACTTCTCGCATTGCAAGAAAGATCAATCTAGTAGGCCAAACCAAACTAATAATTCGAAGAGACTTGCAAAGATAACCAATCATACATAAAAGAGTTCGGAGAAGATTCAAATATTGTTCATAGATAAACTTGATCATAAATCCACAATTCATCGGGCTCAACAAACACACCGCAAAAGAAGATTACATCGAATAGATCTCCATAAGAGAGGGGGGGAACTTTGTATTGAGATCCAAAAAGAGAGAAGAAGCCATCTAGCTAATAACTACGGACCCGTAGGTCTGAAGTAAACTACTCACACTTCATCGGAGAGGCTATCGTGTTGATGTAGAAGCCCTCCGTGATCGATACGCCTACTGTCACTGGGATCTCCGGAAAAGGCCCCAAGATGGGATCTCGTGGATACAGAAAGTTACGGCGGTGGAATTAGGGTTTTGGCTCCGTATCTGGTAGTTTGGGGGTACGTAGGTATATATAGGAGGAAGGAGTATATTGGTGGAGCAACATGGGCCCCACGAGGGTGGAGGGCGCGCCTGTGGGGGTAGGTGCGCCCCCTACCTCGTGCCTTCTTGGTTGATTGCTTGACGTAGGGTCCAAGTCCTCTGGATCATGTTCGTTCCAAAAATCACGTTCCCGAAGGTTTCATTCCATTTGGACTCCGTTTGATATTCTTTTTCTGCGAAACCCTAAAATAGGCAAAAACAACAATTCTGGGCTGGGCCTCCGGTTAATAGGTTAGTCCCAAAAATAATATAAAAGTGTATAATAAAGCCCAATAATGTCCAAAACAGGATATAATATAGCATGGAACAATCAAAAATTATAGATACGTTGGAGACGTATCACTCATTATGGGTAGTAAAAAGAGAAGGTTACAGAGTTTGTAGTTACCATCCTACAGCTCATGTTGTGTTGGATAGAGCATAAACAAATAATTTGCTTGCCACCAATTCATATCTTTTTGCTAATAATCCTTATCAGTTTCCTCACTTGATGCTTGTTCATGAATATCTCATTGTCCCATACGCAAAATGGGTTGATGTGTGGATCCTTGCCAAGGGCATATGTACCTACAAGCAACAAGTCAATACTAGAAGCTAACAAGTGTCTAGGCCTGGATCTATATGCACTACATTATGGAACAACGAGGGGGAGTACAAGCCGAGGGATGAAGCTAACCTCGACGGAAAATGGTGGCCACTCCCATTGTTGTCCTGCATAAGTAGTGGAAAGGCATGATAAGTATAGCAACCTTAGCATCAAACAAATATAGCAAAGGTAAATAACATCATCTCCAAATGATATTTTGAATGTGTTGGTTTCAGCATGTTGTTAAAGCAGATATAAAATGGAAGGCAATGTTACCGTCAGCAGGCTTAACAACCATCAAATATTGAAATTCAAATTGGTATTGTTGAAAATGAATAGAACGTAGGTAATGCTTAAACATCACACTGGATAAATGTGTAAAACTGAAATGAAGGGCATGTGTTAACTACACCAGGCATAACTGGAACCAAATATAGCCATTCAAACTAGTATTGATGCAGTCGAGCGACATAGTTCTGACTTGCACATAACGAACAACGCATTGTGAATAACTGAAATAAACAAGGCATACAAGATAAGTATAACAACCAAATATAGCCATTGAAAACTGGACAGAGTCTCACTGCAACCAACCTAACAAGAAAATACAAATAAATGGGGCATATGCTTGTAAACTGGACAAATGCTCACTGCAACCAACCTAACAAGCAGATACAGATAAACAAGGCATCTGCTTGAAAACTGGACAAATGCTAAAAAAGCAACCTAACAACCAAATATAGATAAACAAGGCATCTGCTTGATAACTGGACAAATGCTCACTGCAACCAAACTAAGAACCAATTACATATAAACAAGGCATCTGCTCCATAACTGAAAAAATGCTCACTGCAACCAATCTAACAACCAAATATAGATAAACAAGGCATTTACTCACTATAAACAACCAAATATAGCCATTCGTGAAACTGAAGTGGACAATTCATACTTAAACATCACATAGCCCTATTGAACAATACATTTTTGCATAACTGAAATAATTAAACACGGCACAGTTAAAGCACCGCATGACAAATGCTACTACAACAAAGGGTACGGGTTGGCAAGCTAGAAAAGGTAAGATTTGCTGATAGGATGTTGCCTCACATTTCATGGACGGGATCCTTCCAGTTGGAAGAGCACAAACCCATGGTGCGCTCCCTGATGTCACAGATGGGTTGTTTCACATTGGAAGAACCTTCGTGGGTGCCCTCCTCATGGTCGTGGTCGATGAGATCTGACTTGGAAATTGAGGATCCCAAGCCGCCGCTGTAGAATGTGTCCTTAAAAAATGATAAAATGGGCTCGATGGCGTATAAGGATCGCAAATCCTTGACCGCTTGGTGGAGGAGATCAGCGGCAGGGTCGTCGAAGAGATCGACGGCGGATTAACCAGAGGGGTTGGGGATGGACCACTTAACCTGTGACATGGCCCGCGTGAAGCCATCGTTGTCGACGAGCTTGATATCATAGCCAGCTTTCCCGAGATACAGTAATATGCTGGCCCACTGGCATGAAGCCTTCGGCATGGCAGCGTAGTCAACATCTTTGCTGGCTTCTATGCGACGTGTTCCTCCAGGATCAACAGGTCGGGGAGAACGGAGACCACCTCGCCAACATCTGTTGGAGAGGCCATGATAAACCTCTTCTTGGCCTAACGATCGTCGGGCTCCCCGGGATACGTGGTCCAGCTTAGGCTGCGACATTCTGGGGCAGGGGATGTGGATCTGGTGCGGAGGGACACCGCATGCCTCATCCAAAAACTCAGGGAAGTGGGGCGACGGTATGGGAATCGCCGGGTAACCTGAACTTTATTATCTAAGCTAGGAGGAACGGGTAGACCGACAAGGGTTGGCGGCGTTGCCGGCGGCGGCCACGAGCTAGGGTTCGAGGGGGCGGGTGGGGGACTATGGAGGGGGGGTGTTTGAGGATACACCTGGCTACTGAAAATTTTAGTAATGGTGGGTGGAGATGGTGGTGGACGTGGGAGTGTGATGGTTCAAATGCCTCGGCTACTGCAATTTTACTATAAGGTCGGTGATGGAGGAGTGTGGGCGACGGTTGAAGTACGGCAGCTACTAAAATTTGGGTAAAGGAATTGATGCGGGGCGGGAGTGCCCAAGATCGCGCACGGTCCAATAAGAATATGCGTGTATGATAATAAGGAGAAGTGGTGGAACCACCGATTTTTGCAATGCTCAAGGCGGGTAGTTTGTTTTTATATTCTAGCTAGCTGGTCTATCGCACACGGTTTGTCCTAATTTCCAAATAAACTTACCCGCTTTTAGCTTGCGTAGGTGGTGATTTTACAGTGCACTTGCATCACACACGGTTAAGCCAGTACCTCCACCCTTTGCTCACGCTTGCGCAGTCGTGGTTATTTTACAGCGCACTTGCATCGCACACGATTGAGCCAGTACCTCCACCTTCGCTCGCGCTTGCGCAGTCGTCGTGATTCACAGTCCACTTGTATCGCACACGGTTAAGATAGTATACCCGTGTTCGTTGAGCGTCATCAAAGTCTTTGAAGCAAAAAAATCTTAGAGAGGGTCAGAAGACAGCCACACCAGCATGTGGCCCAAATATATATGAGTGAAAAAGGTGGTCTGTGATGTTCAAAATTCCAATGCACAACTTTGACCGCGCAGGCCCATGGTTGGGCGCGTCGTCGAAGATCGATGAGAGGGTCCAGAAGTCAAGAACCAAGTGGCAAATATATGTAGGAATATTGGGTGTCATGTTTAAAACTTTAAATACACAATGCATAACTTTGGTGGCACCTGCCTCGCAAACCCGAAAGCACCCTTGGATATATCCATAATGACATAATGTCGTATCTAGCTAGGATGCTTGGCCCACCACCTCCCACTTCGTGTCAGCGGGGCGGATGCACGTAATGATACTTTGGTCATACATGCATGTGGCCATGACCTACCATAAGACGGACCAATGAATATATCATTTGGTCAAACGACAATTGTTGTTGGGAAGATCCATTGCCACCTTTGCTCTTCTGCTGGTAGGGCTGGCGAAACGGAGGAGGAGGCAACCAGAACTTCTGTTGCTTAGCTACCACTTGTGAGGAAGAAGGCTGAAGTGCGTCCCTGACTCTCTTCTTGGATGCCTCACACTTGAGCTGAGCAGCTTCTTGCTTTAGTGCCATGTTGTAGAATTCATCAAACTTAGTTGGCTCAAGAAGCATGAGAGCTAATTGCAGATCTTCTCTGAGGCCACCTCTGAATTGATAAATCATACTCTTTTCATCAGGAACGTCTTGTTTAGCGAAGCGAGCAAGTTTCTGAAACTGGCTATTGTATTGATACACGGACATGCTGCCTTGCTTGAGATTGTGGAACGCCTCACGCTTGCTCTCAGCAACACTTGGTGGGATGTGATGAGCTTTGAAGTCTCGACGGAAATCATCCCAGGTTATCACATGACCTCCTCTGGAATCTCTGTATTGTTGAAACCACCCAGCAGCTTGATCCTTGAGTTAAAACGAAGCAAACTTGACAAAGTCCTTAGGTCTGACATTGCTAAATTCAAAATGTTTGCAGATATCCACGAGCCAGTCGTCGGCGTCTGTGGCCTCGACACAGTTGCTGAAGGACTTCGGCTGGTTTGCGAGGAACTAGTTGAGGGTAGCAAACTGAGTCTGATTGTTGCCTTGGACTTGATTTCCTTGGTTACCTTGCCCTTGGTTGCGCTCTTGCAAGTGTTGCAAAAGCATCTGAGTGTTGGCGTTGGTGGCTACCATGACAGCTTGCCATGCCTCCGGAGGTGGAGGTGGTGGCAGATTCTGACGCATTGGAGGAGCCATCCTGAAGAGGTTGACATCCGTTAGCATCTTGAAAAATAGATATTCAAGCTGAATCAATGGATCGAAATTGCAACATAAAGTCTTAACATTCGAACAAGGATGAACGAATGAATTCCAAAGTAAATCATTACACTTCCATTAAGGTTGAGAAGCCACTTAGATAAAGGTGGATGAATAAAGCAACAAGGTACGGATATGAACAAATAAGTGGTAAGGATTACCCAATCACAAACCAAATATCTGCGGGAAGAAATACTAGAGCTACATGAATCCCCACCTATGAAACTCCCAAAACTTTCTGGTTATGCAATCAGGTGTTGGGGATACAGGGGAAGCATAATATCTCACCCAAAACTAGCAATTCCTACATCCAGCTGTATCCATCCTTTAACACATAACCAAGAAACCTTCGAAAATCATTTACCTCAACCTTCGAAAAGCATCTGTTATACAAGTTATGGCAATACTACCGAACTCCCGCCCCAGTACTGGGTGGTGTCGAGGTTATCTCACCAACAACTGCATAAAAGAGATTTTTGATGTCGGCGAACTCAGGTATTCTAGAACTGCAACAATAAAATTGTGACGACAACACCTTAGAGCTCAACTCCTGAGGACACTGCCACAACCCCAAAATGTCAGGAGGCACCAAGAACAATGTTCTCGTCACAAAACCATCGGAAAGATTCCAAGATACCCGCGTGATCCTAAATTTTTTTTCATTAAATTTGAGGAGAGAAGAGTCAAAACTCTATGTCAGGAGTGTCGGGACCCCGATTCTAAGTCACACCGATCTAGCATGTAACACCTCATATCACTTTGCGGCCTCACGCATGGTATTCCCACGGGTGTTGCCTTACCATGGCCTGGGACCGTTTGCGCCTTTTGGCTCACGTATATGATAGTATCGCTAGCATCCATATGGCAGAGAACCCGGGCCGACATGACTAGTCGTGAACCCAAAGTGGAACTAACTTACGGGGACAGGCATACATGAATCAACATCGAGCATGTCGGTCAGCAGCGTGCGAATCCGGGCTATAGCACTGGGCTAACAGGACTCCGGTGAACCGGGTTGTAGCAGGCTAGGCAGGACTCCGGATGTCACCGCGTGACATTTCCCCGAAGGGACAGACACAGGAACGAAGTGAATCACATGTCGGCCAGTCTAAGTGTTCCGGAGCAGAAGTGCTGGGCTAGCAGGACTCCGGGTAAATCGGGCTATAGCGGACTTCCATGGCTCGGTGGAATCACTAGACTACATTTCCCCATAAGAGAGGCTACCAAGGATAAACAACTAGGTTGTCGGATCCCACACATAGCAATACACGTCACATGTACGCATAACATGCAAGTATGTGTTGTACAACATGGCATCACAACATAACGCAAACTCATATAGATAAAGGCCCAGAAGAGCCACATAGCATTAAATACAAACAGGGGTCACATGACCCATCATTCAGAGCATACATGCAACGGAAGCATTACATGTCTGAGTACAGACAGCTACAAAACAAAAAGGCCGAGAAGCCTGACTATCTACAAGTCCCTCCCAAGGGTACAAGATCGTCGCTGAGGTAACAAGCTACTCGTCGAAGTCCAAGTGGTACTACTAGTGAGACAGATGTCTCACCTACAAAACATAAATAAAGCAAACATGAGTACAAAGGTACTCAGCAAGACTTACATCAGATCCTATCATACATGCATTTGTATCAAGAAGGTAATGTGGGATTTAGTTGCAGCAAGCCAACTTTGACTTAGTGGCTATCCTGTTCTACGACAACGAGAGACTTCTTTGAGGTGAGGCAGCGCACACGAGTCCACTAATCACCACATCAATACACTACTATGGATTCATCCCCGTCTCTCTATGAGAAAGCCATCCATAGCACTCACATTTGTCTTGAGCATTTTAGGGTATCCACTTTAAGTTGTCTATGTACCACGTAAGCATCCAAGAAGTCCATAACCGAGGACACGACTATTCGAATAGATCATGATAACCTTGCAGGGGTGTACTTCTTCACACATGCTCTCACCACTTATCACCATGTACATGTCATGTATCTCGGCAACCTTCAAGCGGAAGCCTGGCGAGGGTGTCGGCCACGACCTGACTAACCACACAAGACTCTAGTCCAGGTTTGTCGCCTATTCGGGTTCCATCCGCAAGGAGATCCGGCCGGGGTTTCGCTCACGGCCCCAAACGATGTGTACAGGGTTCCTGAGCCCACCATCCGGGTGCCACTCGATACACTGGGCCACGTGTGCCTAGTCTGTCCCAAGTGCACCCTGTCGGGTGTCACTCGGTATAAAAATAACAGTACCTACAAACACCAGAAACTAGTTGCAACTCCTAGACAGAGATCAAGTTGGCTAATAAGTCGAGAGGGGTCGAGTTACCGGAACCCAATGTGTGGTAGTAGCTAGTCATTGGAAAACTTACACAGAACTCAGCTCTTAAGGACGGCCCCAATGAGACAACCCACCATGTACTCCTACATGGCCTCTCACCGCTACCTTTACCAAATCGTGTTCACACGCTTAACTCTCAGCATCAGAACATATCGTAACACTCCAATTCATTCCCGATGAATCAGACCTGACATAACTCTAAGTAATAGCAGGCATGGCATGGTAGGAACACAACATGGCTCAATCAACTCCTACACATGCTAGTGGGTTTTAACTATTTACTGTGGTAATAACAGGTCATGCAGAGGAATGGGTTCAACTACTGCGGCATAAAGTAGCAGTTGAATCGTTGTTGTCCTAATGCAATAAATGAGAGCAGGAGCGAGAGAGTAGGATTGTATCGGAATGAACAAGGGGGTTTGCTTGCCTGGTAGATCAACAGGGGGGCAATGCTCCTCTAACAGGTACTCTAGATCGGTCTCCGGAGCAGGACCTATCGAGAAGGAACGGTGTCGATAATCAAACACAAGCATATGCAACAATATGATGCATGCACATGGCATGAGTATGTGATGTTGTTTGAGTTAATGCATCTAGCATTCATTTGCATGAAGTCCATTCGAACCAAAGTTTCAAATGCAACTCCAAAATAAGCCTTTATAAATGCCATTCATGTGTTTCCTCATATACAGCATGTATAAGTTGGTTTGTCATGCATGAAAATGGTACAGATGGATAGATTGAATTTTTCTAATAATTTTTCATATATAAATTATTTCAATCTAAGCTATGGTTGAATTTCTATGAATTTTTGAAGTTTAGCTAATTTTCTAGAATTTCCAAAATAGAAATAATCCAGAATCATTTATTGCGTCAGCACTAAGTCATGGTGATGTCAGCATTGACCAAAATCAAATCTGACTGGTGGGCTCCACCTGTCATTGACTCAGGGGGTTAACAGGGGTTATTTAACTTTAATTGTGTCACTAACAGTGCGGGTCCCACATGTCATCCACTCGGGGTTGATTAACTGGGTGATTAGCACCTAATCTAATCCTGCCACGTCAGCGTCGCCGGATTAAGCACCGGCCACCACATCTCGCGGTGGAGGCTCACCGGAGTTGCTCGGGCTCGCGCTACAGGCGGCGGTTTGCGACGCGGTTGGCCTGTACGGCTAGCTGGAGCTCGCTCGCACCTAATGGAGCAGGCATGGGGGGCTACGGTGGCTTGTGGTGGCGGCAGCAGCAAGCTTGGCAGCGGCCGGAGCTCGGGTGAGCTCGGGACCGAGGCTACAACGGCCGTGGCGATGCGGGGTTAGCACCTATGGCTTCTACGCGGTGCGGCATGGGGGGCTACGGTGTCCTATGGTGGCGGCAGCAGCAAGCTTGGCTGTGGCCGGAGTTCGGGTGAGCTCGGGGTCGAGGCTACAATGGCCGTGGCGATGCGGGGTTAGCACCTATGGCTTCTGCGCGGTGCGGCGAATACATTGGACGCATGCCCGCGACCAAATGGTCACTGGAGTGTCGCCTGCGTCGAGCTCATGCGGCGGTGCGTCTCGGCTCCGGTGGAGGAGGCAGCTAGAGCTCGAAATCGGGCATGGACTTAGGGGTAAACGAAGAAGGGGCTCACATGGAGTCGGTAGGGAGGCTCAGCAAGCTCGGGGAGGACCAGACGACGGCGTAACGGCGATGGCGATCCGGCGGCCATGCGCGGAGAAGACGGGTCGAAGGTGAGGCAGTAGGGCGTCCGATGGTACGTGGCTCATCGGGGACGAAGAGGAGGTCGTAGCGGAGCTTGCAGACACGGAGAGAGGGCGAGGGGGAGGCGGTAGCTACGACGACGAGCTGCGGCGACGGTAGCGCTCGGGCGCGGGAGAAAGAGCGAGGGGGAAGAGGGAATGGCACGGGAGAGAGCGAGAGAGGCTTGGGGGCGCGCGGCGACGTTTGGCATGAGAAGAAGGCCTGGAAAGGCCAGGCAGGCAGCTGCGTGCCGGCGCGCACGGCGTCGGGCACCGCTTCCCCTCTGCCTACTGGCAAGAGGAGGAAGACGGCTATGCCCCTGGTGGGCTGGGCCAGAACAGAAACGGGCTGGCCAGAGGCGCCAGGTATGGTTTTTTCATTTTTCTTTTCTTTTCTATTTTCTGATATTTGTTCGGTTTAATAAAAATACTAAACCATTTTATTTTCATATGCCAAATTTTGTAGGGTCTAGTAGTATTATTCCAGAGCTCCTCAACAACTGGCATAATTTTTGGACAATATTTTATGTATATATATAACAATATATATCCAAAGCAAATAATTACTGTATTAATTACAAATGCCCAAAATAAATACTTATGAGCTCCTGAAAATGTTGGTTTGATTTTTATCTCTGTCCAAAATTTTCAGAGAGCAACATGAACATTTTCTTGGACCTTTTTGGAGTAATTTTTATCTGTGTCATTTCCAGAAATGATTCTGAGGGCTTCACAAATCCTCATTTCAAGTTTAAATGAAATTTAAACATGATGCAAACATGAAGGCTAGCCTAGTTCATACCAGAACATATCGTAACACTCCAATTCATTCCTGATGAATCAGACCTGACATTCCTACATGGCCTCTCACCGCTACCTTTACCAAATCGGGTTCACACGCTTAACTCTTAGCATCAGAACATATCGTAACACTCCAATTCATTCCCGATGAATCAGACCTGACATAACTCTAAGCAATAGCAGGCATGGCATGGTAGAAACACAACATGGCTCAATCAACTCCTACACATGCTAGTGGGTTTTAACTATTTACTGTGGCAATGATAGGTCATGCAGAGGAATGGGTTCAACTACCGCAGCATAAAGTAGCAGTTGAATCGTTGTTGTCCTACTGCAATAAATGAGAGTAGGAGTGAGAGAGTAGGATTGTATCGGAATGAACAAGGGGGTTTGCTTGCCTGGTAGATCAACAGGGGGGCAATGCTCCTCTAACAGGTACTCTAGATCGGTCTCCGGAGCAGGACCTATCGAGAAGGAACGGTGTCGATAATCAAACACAAGCATATGCAACAACATGATGCATGCACATGGCATGAGTATGTGATGTTGTTTGAGTTAATGCATCTAGCATTCATTTGCATGAAGTCCATTCGAACCAAAGTTTCAAATGCAACTCCAAAATAAGCCTTTATAAATGCCATTCATGTGTTTCCTCATATACAGCATGTATAAGTTGGTTTGTCATGCATGAAAATGGTACAGATGGATAGATTGAATTTTTCTAATAATTTTTCATATATAAATTATTTCAATCTAAGCTATGGTTGAATTTCTATGAATTTTTGAAGTTTAGCTAATTTTCTAGAATTTCCAAAATAGAAATAATCCAGAATCATTTATTGCGTCAGCACTAAGTCATGGTGATGTCAGCATTGACCAAAATCAAATCTGACTGGTGGGCTCCACCTGTCATTGACTCAGGGGGTTAACAGGGGTTATTTAACTTTAATTGTGTCACTAACAGTGCGGGTCCCACATGTCATCCACTCGGGGTTGATTAACTGGGTGATTAGCACCTAATCTAATCCTGCCACGTCAGCGTCGCCGGATTAAGCACCAGCGACCACATCTCGCGGCGGAGGCTCGCCGGAGTTGCTCGGGCTCGCGCTACAGGCGGTGGTTTGCGACGTGGTTGGCCTCTACGGCTAGCTGGAGCTCGCGCGCACCTAATGGAGCAGGCATGGGGGGCTACGGTGGCTTGTGGTGGCGGCAGCAGCAAGCTTGGTGGCGGCCGGAGCTCGGGTGAGCTCAGGATCGAGGCTACAACGGTCGTGGCGATGCGGGGTTTGCACCTATGGCTTCTACGCGGTGCGGCAAATACATTGGACGCTTGCCCGCGACCAAATGGTCACCGGAGTGTCGTCGTCGTCGAGCTCGTGCGCGGTGCATCTCGGCTCCGGTGGAGGAGGCAGCTAGAGCTCGAAATCGGGCATGGAGTTAGGAGTAAACGAAGCAGCGGCTCACATGGAGTCGGTAGGAGGCTCAGCAAGCTCAGGGAGGACCAGACGGCGGCGTAAAGGCTATGGCGATCCTGCGGCCGTGCGCGGAGAAGATGGGTCGATTGCGAGGCAGCAGGGCGTCCGGTGGTGCGTGGCTCATCGGGGACGAAGAGGAGGTCGTAGCGGAGCTTGCAGACACGGAGAGAGGGCGAGGTGGAGGCGGTAGCTACGATGGCGACGAGCTGCGGCGACGGTAGCGCTCGGGCGCGGGAGAAAGAGCGTGGGGGAAGAGGGAATGGCACGGGAGAGAGCGAGAGAGGCTTGGGGGCGCGGTGATGTCTAGCGTGAGGAGAAGGCCTGGAAAGGCCAGGCAGGCAGCAGCGTGCCGGCGCGCACGGCGTCGGGCACCGCTTCCCCTCTGCCTACTGGCAAGAGGAGGAAGACGGCTATGCCCCTGGTGGGCTAGGCCAGAACAGAAACTGGCTGGCCAGAGGCGCCAGGTAAGGTTTTTCCATTTTTCTTTTCTTTTCTATTTTCTGACATTTGTTTGGTTTTATAAAAATACTAAACCATTTTATTTTCTTACGCCAAAATTTCTAGAGGCTAGTGGTATTATTCCAGAGCTCCTCAACAACTGTCATAATTTTTGGACAATATTATATATATATAACAATATATATCCAAAGCAAATAATTACTGCTTTAATTCCAAATGCCCAAAATAAATACTTATGAGCTCCTGAAAATGTTGGTTTGATTTTTATCTCTGTCCAAAAAATTTAGAGAGCAACATGAACATTTTCTTGGACCTTTTGGAGTAATTTTTATCTAGGTCATTTCCAGAAATGATTCTGAGGGTTTCACAAATCCTCATTTCAAGTTTAAATGAAATTTAAACATGATGCAAACATGAAGGCTAGCCTAGGTCATACCAGAACTAGGGATGTGACAAGGAGGCCTCACCAGAGCGACGAAGGGACTAAGGAGTAAAAAGAATCCTACTCTCCGATATATATAATCCTAAGACTCAAAACATTTTGTTCTAGACTCAACAACGTCAGCGATTCAATCAAGTAGGGGGCTCCTAAGTCGAGGAAGGCTCTGATACCAACTTGTAACACCCACAATGCGGCTATATCTCCCACGTGTCGGGCGGTGACTTAGAGGCATAGCCGCATGGTAGGTCTGTCGCAAGAGGGGTAATCTTTACACATCCCATGTACTGAATAAGAAAGGGATAAGAGTCGGCTTACAATCGCTACTTCACACAATACATAAATAATCCATACATCAACCAAAGTACAATCAAAGGTCCGACTACGGAACCAAAATAAAGAAAGACAACCCCAAATGCTAGATCCCCGATCGTCCCAACTGGGCTCCACTACTGATCATCCGGTAAAGAAACATAGTAACGGCCTGAATCCTCGTCGAACTCCCACTTGAGTTCGGCAGCGTCCCCCGCACTGGCATCATCGGCACCTGCATCTGTTTGGAAGTATTTGTGAGTCACAAGGACTCAGCAATCTCACACGCGCGAGATCAAGACTATTTAAGCTTAAGGGTAGGAAAGGGTAGTGAGGTGGAGCTGCAGCAAAGCACTAAGCATATATGGTGGCTAACTTATGCAAAAGAGATCGAGAAGAGAAGCAACGCACGGTCGAGAAGCTAATAGTGATCCAGAAGTAATCCTGAAGCTACTTATGCTCAAGCATAACACAAGGCCATGTTCACTTCCCGGACTCCATCGAAAAGAGACCATCATGGCTACACACGCGGTTGATTCATTTTAATTAAGTTTAGTGTCAAGTTTTCTACAACCGGATATTAACAAATTCCCATCTGCCACATAGCCGCGGGCACGGCTCTTGAAAGTTTATACCCTGCAGGGGTGTCCCAACTTAGCCCATCACAAGCTCTCACGGTCAACGAAGGATATTCCTTCTCCCGGGAAGACCCGATCAGTCTCGGAATCCCGGTTACAAGACATTTCGACAATGGTAAAACAAGACCAGCACAGCCACCCGATGTGCCAACAAATCCTGATAGGAGTCGCACGTATCTCATTCTCAGCACACCAGATGGGCAAGACGTCGGGTTGGTATAGACCCTGGTTGCCTAGGGGGCGCCGGACACCGCCCAGTTTGGACCAACACTCAGAGGAGCACTGGCCCGGGGGTTTAAAATAAAGATGACCCTTGAGTCTGTGGAACCCAAGGGAAAAAGGCTTAGGTGACAAATGTTAAAACCAAGGTTGGGCCTTGCTGGAGGAGTTTTATTCAAAGCGAACTATCAAGGGGTTCCCATAACACCCAACCGCGTAAGGAACGCAAAATCAAGGAACATAACACCGGTATGACGGAAACTAGGGCGGCAAGAGTGGAACAAAATATCAGGCATAAGGCTGATCCTTCCACCCTTTACCAAGTATATAGATGGATTAAAGTAAATAATATATAATAATGATATCCCAACAATATCCATGTTCCAACATGGAACAAGCTTCATCTTCACCTGCAACTACCAACACTATAAGAGGGGCTGAGCAAAGCGGTAACATAGCCAAACAACGGTTTGCTAGGAAAGGTGGGTTAGGGGCTTGACATGGCAATATGGGAGGCATGATATAGCAAGTGGTAGGTAACGCGGCATAGCAATAGAGCAAGCAACTAGCAAGCAAAGATAGAAGTGATTTTGAGGGTATGGTCATCTTGCCTGCAAAGTTCTCAGAGTTGTCGAAAGCTTGATCCTCGTTAGCGTACTCAACAGGTTCCTCGGTCACGTACTCGTCTCCCGGCTCTACCCAAGGCAAGAACAAAAGCAAAGGACCAACAATCAATCACGGTACAATGCACAAGCAACATGATGCAAAATATGACATGATATGCAAGATGTGATATGCAACGCATATGTGTGCTCCAGAAGGAAAAGGATGATCAAGGCATCAACTTGGCAAACCAAGTGTGCCGCTGGAAAGATGAGATGATTTTGGTTGAAATCGATATAAGGATCACCGGAAACGGATGCACGGTTTGCAAATGGCAAGCAAAACAAGAATGGTGCAAAACTGTAATTAACAGTATGCAACAAGAAACTAAGCTACTGCTCTCCAACATATCAACAAAGCATATGGCAGTGATGTAATCAAGATGCTTAACAAAACATGAACATTGAGCTGCGGCTAAATCACACAAGAGCAGGTTCAAACAAGCATGTAAAAAGTGCAAAAGATATCAGCTTCACAGACTTAGTGAAAATACTAACATGTCCAAAACAACATCAGGAAGCACTATTTAGAGCAAGCAAACAACATGCTAAAGGAATATATCATAGCAAACCAAGGCATGGCATGAACCTACTAAATGTATAGAACAAAAGTCCCTTACTGATCATGAGCCAAAAAGGTACAGAAGATATGATGGCACCCATGTAAACATAGCAAGTTTTATTAGCAGTTTCAGCCTTAGCAGAAAAAACAGAGCATGGCATAAGCAGGATTATGAAGGCAACTTTACGAGCTCAAATCACTCATCACAAAGCATTGCATGACAAAACAAGCATACTAACAGCAAGATGACATTTTCATGAAGCTAACCATGGCAAGAGAAAGTTCATAGCATGCATGGATCACTAGCAACAACCATGGCAAAATTGATTAACATGTAAACAACCTCCCAGGAACATTTTATAGCAAAAGTAGAGCAAGAACAATACATGCTAGGGCACTCCATAATTGCAAATAGGGGCATGGATGAATAGAGCATAACCACATGTTCAAAACACCTTTACTGAAGTATCTCAAAACATGCATGGATATCACTGTAGCATCAAGTTTACATGGCATAAAAATAACAGCAGGAAAAGGACTTAGCAAAATCCTAAGTCCCTAAAAACAGTAATATCACGAAGCCTAGTTTGCATGCTTGTGCTAGTCACCACATTGATCAACAAAATGCAAGACAAGCACCTCTGTAAAGATGGCATGAAGTAGTTCAAAATACATGTAGAGCTCATGCCCATATGAAGCACACATCAAAAGTGACAAAAATGACAAATCACCATAAACTGATAAGTAGCAGCAGTAAACATTTTATAGCACTCTTGCATCAATGATTAGGGCATCAAGATGAACTCAAACAAGCATGCGACAATGGAATGAAATGAAGAGAATCTCACATTGAACATTTTGATATAAAATATGCATGAAACAGAGTTACGGTCACGAAGATATGAGGCGATGAACATGGCATAAAACATATAAGGATTTTAGGACTTAGCCAAATCAACCTCTCGGAAACTGGACGGAGTGGTACGGGATGGAGAGATCCGGGGGAGGAGCTGCGCCGTTTGGATCGTTGTGCGTGTGGATCTGGTCCAGGTTAGCGCGGTCTTCGAGGATCACCGAGTTTGTCACCGGAGTTGGTGCCGGAGAGGAAGGAGATGACCGGCCGGAGCGGAGGGAGCTCGCCAGAGTCGAGGAAGGCATGGATCCGAGGCGGCGAGGTCACGGGCGCGCGTCAGAGCGGCGGTCTCTGGCGCGGACGGTGGCGGCCGGCGTGAGGAGCGGCGATGGCGAGGCGGAGCAGGGCGGCGGGCGGCGAGGCGCGCGAAGGAGGTGGCGTGGGCCCGCGGGGGCCGACCTCGGACCCGGTGGGCTTCGGCGGCGGCGGGCGGCGAGGATCCATGTGGCGCACCGCGAGTGGCCATGCGGTGGAGGCGGACGCGTCCGGCGGCACGGGAGGAGCGAGGCTAGGGTTTTGGATCCGGAAATTTCGGGGGGTGCACATATTTATAGGTAGGAGGAGGTAGGAGTGTCCAAATGAGGTATAGTTTTCACCCACACGATCGTGATCCGACGACGGAGGACATGGAAGTGGTTTAGATGGGTTATTGGGCCGTTTTGGAGGAGTGTTGGGCTGCAACACACATGAGGCTTTCGTGGTAACCCGGTTAACCGTTGGAGTATCAAACAGACTCCAAATGGAACAAAATTTGACAGGCGGTCTACCGGTGGTGTACCAAGGCCACTTGACAAATCTCATCCCATTCCGTGAACGTTTAAAACCAGCTCATGAAAAGAGACAAGAGGGGTGCGCCAGTGCACGTGGGAGTGTTGGATTGCAAAATGGACAACGGGGAAATGCTCGGATGCATGAGACAAACACGAATGCCAATGCGATGCACATGATGACATGATATGAAATGCATGACATGAGCAAAATGCAAAATGAAGACAAAACCCAACCACGAAGGGAAATCTCATAACTTAAAGCCTAAAATGGCAAGAGTTGGAGTTACAAATATGGCAAGTTACATCCGGGGTGTTACATTGAACCATAATAAAAATTGCACGAGAGGGACCGCAAAACCAGCACCTCTTGCATGCGGCCCAAAATGATGTATGTTGGGAAGGGGTGATGTGTGTTTTCAATATAGAATAATGTACAATTTAGATGTGGTTCCTACCTCTCGATACAGACAACAACCATGAAGGCAAGGTAGCTAAGGACGAGATACACAGGGTACGATGTAGGTCAAACCCAGCAATTCGAGCAGGTGGGAGGGAATCCTGACAACGCATGAGCTCGAGCTTTGGTTGAGCGACATGAGATGGTGACCGTCCCTAACACAAACTAGGAGGAATCCATTCATGGCCAACACATACCCCTCGTTATCGGTCAAAGGGATGATACATATACACTCGGGGAACCCACAGATATGTGTGTCGTCACAAAAACCGCACAAGGGAGACGTGGTCGGTCAGAAGACCCTGTATACACTGCATGCGGCCCGAAAATATGTATGGGTATGGTGGTGTGTGATGTGTTTAAATCCTGAATGCACAACGTCGATGGGCCACCACTGGTGCGCGTCTATCCTAAACAAACGGTTTTTAACCCCTTTCCGTGATGGCATTTGGAACCATCGCCAGGTGAGTGTGGGCAATAGAGGGGTCCCTCCCGCACGACACAGAAACCGTCGGGGATAGGGAGCCTTCATGCATACAGTTGTCCCTATATAACCATTTCCGATATCTCAGATATCCCAAACACTTCATCCTTGCTACTCATTTGTGCTCGCATTGCCATCGCAGTCGGACTTTTTGAAAGTGCGTTATATCGACTAGAGGGGGGGTGAATAGGCGATTTTTATGAAAGTCTTCAAAACGTGAGAGTTATGAAGACAAACAGTGAAGATTATGCCTATTACTATGCAGCGGAAGTTAGATTACACTAGGGCAGCCATGGTCATGTATTCAATAGAGTGAAAGCGCAATGACAAACAGCTTCAGTGTAATAAGGATCAGGTAGGAAGAAGTTATGAAGCCGAACAGATCATACATTCATGTTGTGAAGACAAAAGATAAAGCAAGCATGCAATGGCTTCACAATGAATAACTGTAAATGAAGGGAAGTGAAGATGAAACCAGTGACACGTTGAAGACAATGATTTGTTGGACCAGTTCTAGTTGCTGTGACAACTGTACGTCTGGTTGGAGCGGCTAGGTATTTAAACCGAAGGACACACAGTCCCGGACACCCAGTCAAGGACACTTAGTCCAAGACACCCAGTCCTCACCGTTTTCTCCTTGAGCTAAGGTCACACAGACCTCGCCCAATCACTCTGGTAAGTCTTCAAGGTAGACTCCCAAACCTTCACAGACTTCGTTCACTGGCAATCCACAATTTCTCTTGGATGCTCAGAACGCGACGCCTAACCGTCTGGAGGATGCACAGTCCTCAAGTGTAATAAGTCTTCAAATCACACAGACACGAAGACTTAAGTGATGCCCAATTTACTCTGGCTCTAGGTGGTTAGGGCTTTTCTCCTCACTGGGAATTTTTCTTTCAAAGGCTTCGAGGTGGGTTGCTCTCAAACGACAAAAGCCGTGCACTGAAATTTGAGCAGCCAACCATTTAAGGTTGTGGGGGGTGGACTATTTATAGCCACTTGGCAACCCGACCTGATCTGTCCGAAATGACCCTGGGTCACTAAGGAACTGACACGTGTACCAACGGTCGGATTTCGAACTCACACGGCAACTTTTACTTGGGCTACAAGTAAAGCTGACTTGTCTGACTCTGGACAAGATTTTCTCTCAAAGTCTTCGCTCGAAGACATAGGATTTGAATTTGGCATCACTTCAGTCATCTGACTGGTTCTCTTCGACCCCACTTAACAGTACGGTGGTTCCTATGACACAACATGAATGAAATAAAACTACGAAGGATCTAGGTCTTCGAGTTCCAAAAGCTTCATAGGGAGTCTTCTCATGTCATTGTCTTCAATATGAATATCTTCATAAACCACCATTGTCTTCAATGTCTTCGTACATTTTTAGGGGTCATCTCTAGTAGTGAAACCGAATCAATGAGGAACTTCTACCTGTGTTTTCCTGCAATTCTCACAAACACATTAGTCCCTCAACTAGGTTTGTCGTCAATACTCCAAAACCAACTAGGGGTGGCACTAGATGCACTTACAATCTCCCCCTTTTTGGTGATTGATGACAAACTAGTTGAAGTTTTCAACGGGAAACATAATTTGCGAAATTGTAAAAGAATTGTCTTCATAAGTTGCAAGGGCTCCCCCTGAAGATGTGCATATAAGTAATTTGCTTCTTGAATGCAAATGCACATGGCAGGTTGTACTTGTGGAGATCCACTTCAACTTATGACAATCCACTATGCATGTGAAAGTATATGAAGATAATGACATGCATAATGGAAAATGGACGTCTGCAGAATGAGATGAGTGCGGAATTTATCGTCGCACATGCGGAATTTATCTTCGCATAACGGAGTGACAAGCAGGTAGCAGAAGGCCATCAAGGCTAAGTGTTACAACTCAAGGAAGCAAATGTATCAAAAACGGGAGTTGTAAGCACAAAGCAAAATGTAGCAAGATATGAAGGCACCCGCCCATAGTGACCCGCTTGAAGACTATTACCATCATATGCTTCTCCCCCTTTTGTCAGTGATGACCAAAAAGGTTTGAAGACATAGAGATTTCTACGCGTTCCCGGGCGCAGCAGGGTCGGTGGAGTTGTTTGGCGGCGGTGCAGACGAGCTTGGTGCAGATTCGACGCGCGTTGAAGCAGGTGGAGATGATGTCGCGTCGTCTTCTTCTTCAATAATCCGGGCAGACACGGTGGCAGCAGAAGAAGAGAACTCTGACTCTTCAAGTGATGGTGTGCTGCGCATCACCGCTCTTCTCGGAGGCGTGGAGTCAAATTTGAAGTGCTCTGTGAAGCCATCCTCATGCAGTTCAGCTTCAGGGCACATCATGGTGAGGCCCTTCCAAGTGCGGCGACAGGTCTCGTGTGTGACAAATGCATTCTTTGTTGCCATATTTCTGATGCGATTGACGTCTTGCATGATGCTTCTCATCTGCCTCTTGAGCCAGTCGTGATGCCTATCTTGTTTTTGGTGAAGAGCCACAAGAAGCTCTCTGTCATTGAGTGCACGAGCGCGCTTCTTGGGTCTCTTTGCAGCTGTGCTGTTGGTGGCTTCAGTTGATGCAGGGGCACGTGTGGTGCCAGCCATTGGATACACTCGGGAGAGAGCTTCAACACCTTCAATATTTTGAGTGAAGCTCTGGTGTTCTGCATTCTGAAGACTTAGTGGTTGCTTGGCCGGCTCGGGATATATTGCTTCAGCAGATGTGTCCACATCTGGCAAAAATATCCTATGATTGCGGGCTGAGGGTTGATAGGAGATTGCAGAGTGAAGCTTGATCAGCCTCATAACCCAAGGAGCATAAAACTTTAATCTAAACAGTTCTGAAGCAGATGCTGCAAATTGACGGATGAAGAGATCCTGTGCATTGAAGCATTTGCCATGAAGAATGCAGAAGAGGAGAGTCTTCATTGCACCATCAATCGTTGCATATCGAGAGTGTCCCTTGACTGGCCAGAGAGTCCGCCTTATGATGTGATATATTGTTCTGGGCAGGTACTCTAAGTCTTCAACGAAGAACCTAGTTGGATAGGGTGCATTTGGAGGAAATGGCTTCATCATTGAGAGCATCTGACTCATATCTGGCTCAGGACGCTGAAATATGCTCTCAATTGCTTCAGCATGGAGTTGGCACCCTTCTTCAAAGAATTCGTCAGGAGTGGGAAGGCCAGTAAGCTCAATTAGGTCGAAAGCATTGGCTTCATGATGGATATTGCCTGTCATCCACTCCAGGATCCATGTCTTCGGATCTCTGTTATAGCCTTTGATATGCAAAGTGGCATAGAACTGGAGCAGAAGCTCTTCGTTCCAGTGCTCTTCGTCAGTGATAAATGGCAGCAAACCCACTTGCTTGAAGCAATCCAGTGCTTCTTCCAGACCAGGCAGACCTGCAACAGCTTCAACCTCAAGGCGCTTGTGAGGAAAGATGCGGCCCTGGTTGTAGAGGATGCATGAATAATAGCTGCGCTGTTGATGGCTCCAGAACCTATCTGATACAATCCGTTCCCTTGAATAAGGGTTCTTGGAGCGATCGAAAAACGTGTTATCTGCCCTGAAGCCGTTGATGTTGAAGGAACCAGGAGCTGATGCAGGACCTGGGAACCTTGGTAGTCGTGGGATCGGCTTCTGGACCTGGGGCCTGTGCGCAATATGATAGTTGAATTGTGGTCCGGCAGCAGACTCAGGCACAGAATGTTCAGGAGCAGTAGCTTCGGTGTCTTCTGAAGCTGTTGTTGGGGAGGGCTCCACATTTGCTTCGGCGTTGTTTGTGGCAGCCTCAACATTTTCAGCTTCAGGCACGTTCTCCTTGAGAACTTCTTCTTGTTGGTGCGGGGGAATTGGAGCTTGTGGTATTTCTGCTTGCTCTTCGGCTGATACAGCCGGAATGTCTTCAACAGCCTGAGCCCTTGGCCCTCTGCGAAGCCTATGGAGGGTAGGCGCCGGTGGAGTTGCAGTGGGATGGGGCTCATCTTCCTCATGTGGGCTATCTGCCCATGATGCATTTTGTGTGATTGGCGTCAATGGACGACCAATACTGATCTGTTCGCTTGTCTCAAGCTGAGGAAGGGCTGCATCACCTTGCACATTGTCTTGGGGATCAATGTCTTCAGCAGCATTGGGGTTGGCTGCTGGAATGTCTTCAGCGTGCGGAGCCTCTATGTAAGCAGGCTCATGCACTGTCAACTGACGATCTGCGTCAGGATAGCGGACGCAGAGTGGTTCAACTATCAGGGGCTCTGTGGGAGCAGCCCGAGATTTCTTTGTCTTGCGCTTCTTGATGATGGGTTCAGAAGGAGAGGCTTCAGAATGTTTTCTCTTCTTAGCTTTAGCCTCTGCAGTCCGTGTCTTCTTGTGCTGTGAGGCGGTTGATCGACTCTTTGGCTTCGAGCCAGTCGTTGCAGCGGGGAAGACAATCGGAGCATCAGGTTCTGACCTTGGCGCTTCAGGTTCGGTCACAGCCACCTTCTTTTTCTTCTTCGCGGCCATCCTGGGGTCAATGCCGGGACGTCCAAGCGCCTTGCGCTTTTCTGCCTCATTGTAGGCCTGCACGCAGTGATCAGCCAAAGTCTTCATGCGTTCTCACGAGCCTTGAGCTTCAGTACGCGTCTTCAGGAAGCTCTCTTTCAGCTCATGCAACATAGTTTTGAAGCTTTTCACTTCTTGCACACTGAGCTTGGCCACGTGCTTCTTGAACTGAGCCTTTTCATAATCAATTTTCTGCTTCAGTTCTACAATGCGCTGGGCTATTGCAAGTTCTGAAGCAATTGCACCTTGAAAGGCAACGCTGAAGCCTATGGGTAGCTGCAGATCATTGAAGCTTATGTCTGCTGTGTCAAACCATTCATCGATGAAGTTGTGGATGATGGCGACATCAAACAGAGGCAGATTGTTGAAGATTTCAGCCTCCTCCTTGCTCTTGATGAGCTGCTCAAGAGCATCATCTCCAAGATCTTCATCGCTTGAGAGATCAATGGCTTCGCAGCGCAGAATGTCAGCAGCTGTGAGCTCTTTGCCTGTGTGTGTCTGAGGCTTCTTGGCTTCTTGGGGCTTGGACACTCGTGATAAGTCTTCTGACTGCACACTGGCTTCAGGAGGTGCAGTTGCTAAAGGCTTCACTCTTGCGATCTTGGGAGAAGCGGCTGGCTTTGAAGCTTTTGGAGCTTTTGGCTTCTTCTGCTTTGGCTTCAGAGCAGCAGGGGCGTCATCTGACTCAGTATCTGCTGGAGGGTCATTTACAGCAGTCCCTTGGACTAGGATGCGAGTGATGAGGCCTGCAAGATTGGCATACGGCCCGATGATATTGGGATTGGCGTTGCGTGTGCCATCTGCCCTTGGTGAGGAGGGACCAGGGTTGAAGTCAAGCCCAAATTTCTTCTTGTTTATCTTTGCTGACTGTTGTGCAAACTGAAAGTTGCGCTTGAAGAGATTATCATCGCGACACCAGAGAAGTGATGACGGATGTGCATCAGCTGGCTGTGGTCCTCTCACCATGCATGGATAGAAGCCTTGAGCAATGGCTTCGTCTCTGGACCTAGGTACGAGATTTTTGTATAATACATCTCCCCAAGGTCTCTTGATGGCGCACTTCTCCGCATATTCCTGAGTGACGAAGCGGTAGTGGAACCATTGCTCTGCCCAATATCTTCGAATCCATTGGATTCGTGTCTTGCGCTGACCATAGCTTTCTTCAGGATCAGTTTTGTACATTTCTGCCAATTCATCAGGCAGATCTTTGGACGTTTCACCACGTCGCTGTCTGCCTCCCTTCCTTGCTACTGTTTCTGAAGCCATGAATAACTTGGAAGGCTTCAAGATGTTCAAAGGCTTCAAAGGATTCCTTTTGCAAGAACTGGCTTCAGGCGAGTTGATGTGATGCTGCAAGTACTCTACAAATGAATGCAGACTATGAGAACCAAAGGATTCTCCCACGGACATGTACCTATGACAGCATTAAGGTGCGAGGGAAGGGGAAGAGGTCATATGCATTCTCAGAAGATTTTGAAGATAAATCGGTTTAGAAGACATTGAACTTATTATGCGAAGACATTCACTTATAGATAAGAAGTTGGTTCCAGATTTGTACGAACCCATAGATCAGTACAATTGAGGAATCTAACTACTTTATGAAGCACAAGTGAATATACTAGGCATGTTATGAGATGCAGCGAGAGATTTAACTGGTGTGAAGAGAAACTTCTTATGGCAGAAAGTGACTGAACTGTAGGATCAAAAGAAGCTGTAAAAAGAGGTTTTATTTACCACACTTGGAACTGCTAGACGAAGTGAGAGTTGAGGCCGAGCAGTTCGATCCTCCGTGCCCTAACTTGGCGACGGAAGACACCTACAGCGACGGCGGAGAAAGTGATGTCCGCTGTCGGCGTGAAAACGGCGTCGGAGAGGTTGCGGCAGTGAAGCGCTTCATCGCCGGCGTCGTCGAGTGCTAGCGGTGGCGCTAGGGTTCGTGCGAGGGTGGAAGAAGGAGATAATGACCGCAGTGAATCGTATATTTATAGGGATAGAGGCGGCACTGCGCTATTACGCAGGTACCCCTGGCGGTTCGCATTTGAGGCACGCGTGGCCAGTTAGATTATCGGGATTTGTTCCACGTCCCACGCACGCCTAAATTATCGGGCGGTCGTTTCTGCTTCTCTGAATCTTATGTGGAGGAATGAGCATTAAAACTGACTTTTATGGTTGTCTCAATGTCTTCGGCTGATAAGGACACAGTGAAGACATTCGACAGTTTCAACAGAATGCATATGACTTGGAGAGATAGAGTTTGAGATAGAAAGCATAGAGTGGTTAGGGTCCGATCACATTCACTTAGTTCAAAAGATTCAACCAAGAAGACATAGCTATAAGTGAATGATGTAGAGGACAGAACATCAGTACATATATATTCATATAATCAACGCAGTGAAGATGATCATGAAGACATACAGAGAATGAAGCCAAACCAATGGTGACGACATTGAGAGGTGACGCCATGAGAGAAACACTTCAAAATGGAACGTTTGGTGGTGGCGTTACCCACCGTATAGGAAGTATTAGACCCAGACACGGCGCACAATTATCGTGGCGCTCCGAAGTCAAATTCCACATTAATGTATTCACACTTAGAATGTATGTCTTCATTGATTGAAGATATACGCTACTTCGTGTGTTGCACATCTAAGTCATCAATATGCATAAGTGTTAGGATGTGTGCCTGATCACAGGACATTTGAGGATTCCAAGATATTTAGCTCACACCGTAACTTGCAAAATCTCTTCTCATCCAAGGGCTTTGTGAAGATATCTGCCAATTGCTCTTCAGTGTTGACGTGTATGATATCAATGTCTTCCTTCACAACATGATCTCTGAGAAAGTGATGACGAATTTCAATGTGCTTTGTCTTCGAGTGCTGAACTGGGTTGTTGGCAATCTTGATGGCGCTTTCGTTGTCGCAGTAAAGTGGCACTTGCTTTAGATGAATGCCATAATCCTTGAGTGTTTGCTTCATCCACAGAAGCTGAGCGCAGCAAGATCTAGCAGCAATGTATTCAGATTCAGCAGTGGAGAGAGATACACAGTTTTGCTTCTTTGAAGACCAACATACAAGTGATCGTCCCAGAAAATGACATGTGCCTGATGTAGATTTGCGATCAACTTTGTCACCAGCATAATCAGCATCCAAAAATCCAACCAGATCAAACTCTGAGCCCTTTGGATACCATAATCCTAGAGTTGGGGTGTGAGCCAAATATCGAAGAATTCGCTTCACAGCTAAGTGATGCGACTCCTTTGGTGTCGCTTGAAATCGAGCACACATGCAAACACTAAGCATGATATCTGGCCTAGATGCACATAAATAAAGCAAAGACCCAATCATGGAGCGGTATACCTTTTGATCGAACTCTTTACCATTGTCGTCGGGACCCAGATGATGCTTGGCTGGCATTAGTGTTGTGAAGCCTTTGCAGTCTTGCATACCGAACTTCTTCAGGCACTCTTTAAGATATTTCTCTTGTGATATGAAGATGCCGTTGCGTTGTTGCCGTATTTGAAGACCGAGAAAGAACTTCAGCTCCCCCATCATGGACATCTGATATTGCTCTTGCATCATGTATCCAAACTCTTCACTATACTTCTGATTGGTCCAGCCGAAGATAATGTCATCCACATATATTTGGCACACAAACAGTTCACCATCATATGTCTTCGTGAAAAGAGTGGGATCCAGGGAACCAGGTATGAAGCCTTTGCTTTTCAAAAAGTACTTGAGTGTATCATACCAGGCCCTAGGGGCTTGTTTGAGGCCATACAGTGCCTTGCTGAGCTTGTATACCATATCAGGATGTTTTGGATTTTCAAAGCCAGGTGGTTGTGCAACATACACTTCTTCTTCAATCTTGCCATTGAGAAAGGCACTTTTCACATCCATCTGATAGAGAAGTATGTTATGATGATTTGCATAGGCCAGTAGTATGTGTATGGCTTCAAGCCTAGCCACAGGAGCAAATGTTTCATCGAAGTCAATGCCCTCCACTTGAGTATATCCTTGAGCAACTAGACGATCTTTGTTTCTGACAACTTGACCATGCTCATCTTGCTTGTTGCGGTATATCCATTTGGTGCCTATTATGTTGTGCTTCCGTGGATCAGGATGCTTAACCAGTTCCCATACATTATTCAGCTCAAACTGTTGAAGCTCTTCTTGCATAGCTTGAATCCATTCAGGTTCCATGAAGGCTTCTTCAACTTTCTTGGGTCCTGATATTGAGACAAATGCGAAATGCCCACAGAAGTTCGTTAGCTGAGTTGCCCTTGAACGAGTGAGTGGACCAGGTGCATTGATGTTGTCCAGTATTTTGTCAATTTGTACTTCATTTGCAACACGAGGGTGTGTGGGGCAAAGACTTTGCTCTTGCTGATCTATGTGGTCATTTGAAGGTATATCTTCAGGCTGAGCATTGTCTTCATGTGGATTAGGTGCTGAGATGATAAGTTCTTCTTCAGGTTGAGCTTCAGAAGGTACAATTTCTCCAGTTCCCATAAGCTTGATTGATTCATTTGATGGAACTTCATCTAGCACATTTGGCAATTGCTCTCTTTGTGATCCATTGGTTTCATCAAATCGCACATCCGCTGTTTCAACCACTTTGTAGTGGAAGAGATTGAAGACTCTGTAGGAGTGCGAATCCTTTCCATATCCAAGCATGAAGCCTTCATGTGCCTTTGGAGCAAACTTTGAGGTGTGGTGTGGGTCACTAAGGAACTGACACGTGTACCAACGGTCGGATTTCGAACTCACACGGCAACTTTTACTTGGGCTACAAGTAAAGCTGACTTGTCTGACTCTGGACAAGATTTTCTCTCAAAGTCTTCGCTCGAAGACATAGGATTTGAATTTGGCATCACTTCAGTCATTCTGACTGGTTCTCTTCGACCCCACTTAACAGTACGGTGGTTCCTATGACACAACATGAATGAAATAAAACTACGAAGGATCTAGGTCTTTGAGTTCCAAAAGCTTCATAGGGAGTCTTCTCATGTCATTGTCTTCAATATGAATATCTTCATAAACCACCATTGTCTTCAATGTCTACGTACATTTTTAGGGGTCATCTCTGGTAGTGAAACCGAATCAATGAGGAACTTCTACCTGTGTTTTCCTGCAATTCTCACAAACACATTAGTCCCTCAACTAGGTTTGTCGTCAATACTCCAAAACCAACTAGGGGTGGCACTAGATGCACTTACACTTTTGTGGTTCTGCCTAAAACCAGGCAGATTCCAGGCACGGGAGTTTTCCAGATAGATTCTAGGCACGGGAGTTTTACGATGCCTGGCACATCACAAATAGTTCATGATTATAAACTGTGTACGATAGGTAAGACAATCACACACATTTAGTTTTCCCGCACCGTATGTGATAGTGTCTGACATCACACACGCTTTGCAAACGGCAATTGTGTGCATGCTTGCACACGTTTCCTCTCTGTGAACCGTCTCGGATTATGGTGTATATCGCAAACATTTGTGTTTTACCAACCGTGTGTGTTGTAATGACCTGCACAACGTAATTTCACCCTAATTTAATTGCTGCTATTTAAAATTGTACCTAATTTAAACTTGAAAGTAGGCTATAGCTTTATTCATATCCATCAGGTTCAAACAACCAATGCATTATTCGATTCACAGGTACATATGTTTAAGAATTACATAAGCACCAAATAAAGAATGATGTACCAGGGTTCTATACTTGTACTATTACAGATGGTAAAGAAAGAGGCGACAGACATTCCAGTTGATGAACAAGATGAACCGGAATAGCCCTATTGTGCTCTCCTGGATGTAAAAGGCATGCAGGACTCTAGTCCAACCCCTTGTGATAGCCGTCCGCCAATCATGTAGTTTGAGAGGTAATCTTGAGTAAACTACTTCAGGATCCACTTCAAAAGAAAAAAGCTTCAGATATTGTCATCTAACACAACTCATTACGGGCAGTAAAAAGAAGGCTACATGATTCTTACTTACTATCCTATAGTTCACTGTTGTCTTGCATAAAGTGTAAACAAATAGTTTGATTGACATCTTTTGACCCATTTTAATAACAATCTTTATCAGTTTCCTCACTTGATGTTGGTTCATCAATATCTCATTGCCCCATACGCAGAAAGGGTCGAAGTGTGGATCTTTGGCAATGATATATGTACCTAAAAGCACCAAGTTAATATTAGAAGCTAAACAACAATTGAAAAATGATGTAGTACAACACTCCATGCATCCATCCCGTTATATAAGATTTTATTACATGTATATCTAGACATCATCAGAACATTAAGGTAACACTCTTCCTTGTTGCTATGTAGCCTGGGATTGCATATTTAGTCATTCAGTACAATGCATGTTGCTAAACAACAATCGAAAAATGAAAAGGCATGTTAACCGCAATATCCTTAACAGCAACCAAATATCGTAATTCAAAGTGGTATTGTTGAAACTATTATTGATGAAATTCAACTGCATGGCAAATAGTTGCACATATAGAGCATCATTTTGTGAAGAACTGAAATAAACAAGTCATAAGGACATCTCTAGGCGATCCTTAAAAAGTTAAAGGACTAAAACCCTTAGTGGATATATATATATACTCCATCATTTTTTGGCCTTTTCTAGTCGATCCCCTAAACTTAAGGTTGTAAACTTCAATATGATCAAGTTCAAAGCAGGTTCAAACAAAAGTTGCATGCATTTAAACATAAACATAGATAGTTTTGCATAACTGAACATAAAACATAAATTTAAACTAAGCTAAACTACTTTTGGTCGAAGTAGAGGTCGAGCCAATCCTTCCTTGTCATGTACGGTGTGTCGCGAGCCGGGCCCGGGCCAGTACCGTTGTCGGGGTCGTTGGGGAAGGCACCATAGCCGAGCTCACCACCCCTAGCTCCGGGGGAACGAGGTCGACCGGACATGTGCCGAAGGGGAAATTGAGCCTAGCTGCCACGCCGTGGTAGCGGGCCTGCCAGTGCTCGTACTCCATGGCCGTGAGCTCGGTGGTGTGGAAGCTACCGAGCCACTGGCGGGTGTGGGTCTCTCGATCTGTAATCTCGACGACCCACATCCCCCACCGTCGCTGCCGGACCCCGAGGTACGACTTCGTCAGCTGCCGGGTCTGGGGAAGGACGGGGAAGTCCTCGAACCAGCATAGGGGCGCGGTGGCGGGTGGATCAGGGGGCCGGCGACGGTGGATCGGGCCCGCGGAAGACGACGGGGACACCTCAGCGGCCACCTCGCCGGCGTCTGGCGAAAAGGCCGTGATAAACCTCCTTTTGGCCATTGGCTCCTCGAGCTCCCCGGCACACAGGCAAAGGTTGAGGATGGAGGCGCCGTCGATGGCAACGGCCTACCGATGGTTTCGAGGGTTGTGTGTGTCTGTGTGAGTGGAGGTTGTGTTTGAGGAAATACTGTGACAACTAAAAAATTTACTAGGCGGGGGTAACAAGGCGGGGCTACTGAAAATTTGGATCAAGGGCGAGCAGATATTTTTGAGAATGCGAGGGATGCAGAGGCGGGAGTAAAATGCCGGGGCTACTGAAAATTTGAATCAAGGGAATGAAGCAGAGCGGGAGTAACAGACATCGCACACGGTCCGCACATACTAATCGTGTGCTATCAAACATTAAAACCTTCTAGGCGGTAGATATTTTTGAGATTGCGAGGGATGCAGAGGCAGGAGTTTTGGGGGAGCGAGCTAGTGTGCTTGACATGCCGGTTGTGGACTGTAGGCGATGCACCTTCTCGCGTAAGCCATAGGCGTACTATATACACCGACGGTACTCCAAGATATTTTTTACTACATCTCAGACGGTTGCTGATAATAAACTGTGTGGGGTCTACTTGATTTGAATTACAAAATGGGGTCATAGCGGCAATGGACGCTGTTTGAATTGCTAGACTTTTATCTGCAATGAACATGCAACTATATGTGTGTCGTAAAAGAATTGGAATTATTCAGGGTTCGTTTGGACATTTTATACATTAAACTGGTTTTCTAGCCATTTCAGGTGCACAATTCAAAATTAAACTACATGCACATGCTCCGGTGCATACAAATTGGTTGAAAAATCAAATATGTGTCCTTCAGTGCAAGCTTAGGTCCCATGCAAGAAATGGGAATGAATTTTTCGGGGTTCGTTTGGCCTTTTTTGTACATTAACTGGGTTTTCTAGGCATTTTATGTGCATAATTTAAATTTTCACTACAAGCACATGCTCCAATGCACTAAAGTTGGTTGAAAAATCACATGTGTGTCCTTGGGTGAATTTCTAGGTCACATGCAAGAGATGGGAATGAATTTCAAACACTAGGGCACTGTTGAATGTCGGCAAAACGTTGAGATACCTGGTTTTTAAATTCTAGTAAATCCAAAACTCGTATGAAATTCATGAAACATGGCATGCTATCATGGAGCGGCATCAACATGCCGTGGTGAAAATTTTGTCCCATTTGGGGAAGGTTTGGGTATAAGCTTCTCACAAACCAGAGCTTCTCACAACAAGCATGATGGTTTCGATAGGGAACGTACCACCTTTGGGGACGGGACGATATTCGTTGCCTCTTATTGATTTCAAAAAAAATCTAGTGTCAACATAGAACAATAGGAGTGTTGTGTTTAATCTTGGAATTTTTCGGGGTTCGTTTGGCCTTTTTTATACATTAACTGGGTTTTCTAGGCATTTTATGTGCATAATTAAAATTTGAACTACAAGCACATGCTCCAATGCACCAAAGTTGGTTGAAAAATCACATGTGTGTCCTTGGATGAATTTCTAGGTCCCATGCAAGAGATGGGAATGAATTTCAAACACTAGGGCACTGTTGATTGCCGGCAAAACGTTGAGATACCTGGTTTTTAAATTCTAGTAAATCCAAAACTCGTCTAAAATTCATGAAACTTGGCATGCTATCATGGAGCGGCATCAACATGGCGTGGTGAAAATTTTGTCCCATTTTGGATAGGTTTGGGTATAAGCTTCTTACAACCAGAGCTTCTCACAACAAGCATGATGGTTTCGATAGGGAAGGTACCACCTTTGGGAACGGGATGATATCTGTTGCCTCTTATTGCATTCAAAAAAATTCTAGTGTCAACATAGAACAACAGGAGTATTGTGTTTAATCTTGGAATTTTTCGGGGTTCATTTGGCCTTTTTTATACATTAAGTAGGTTTTCTAGGCATTTTATGTGCATAATTCAAATTTGAACTACAAGCACATGCCCCAATGCACCAAAGTTGGTTGAAAAATCACATGTGTGTCCTTGGGTGAATTTCCAGGTCCCATGCAAGAGATGAGAATGAAATGCAAACACCATGGCACTGTTGATTGCTGGCAAAACGTTGAGATGTCTGGTTTTTAAATTATAGTAAATCCAAAACTCGTGTGAAATTTATGAAACTTGGCATGCTATCATGGAGCGGCATCAACATGCCGTGGTAAAAAATTTGTCCCATTTGGGGCAGGTTCCGGTATAAGCTTCTCACAAACCGGAGCTTCTCACAACAAGCATGATGGTTTCGATAGGGAACGTACCACCTTTGGGGACGGGACGATAGCCGTTGCCTCTTATTGCTTTCAAAAAAATTCTAGTGTCAACATAGAACAACAGGACTGTTGTGTTTAATCTTGGAATTTTCGGGGTTCGTTTGGCCTTTTTTTATACATTAACTGGGTTTTCTAGGCATTGTATGTGCACAATTCAAATTTGAACTACAAGCACATGCTCCAATGCACTAAAGTTGGTTGAAAAATCACATGTGTGTCCTTCGGTGAATTTATGGGTCCCATGCAAGAGATGGGCATGAAATTCAAACACCAGGGCACTGTTGATTGCTGGCAAAACATTGAGATGCCTGGTTTTTAAATTTTAGTATATCCAAAACTCGTGTGAAATTGATGAAACTTGGCATGCTATCATGGAGTGGCATCAACATGCCGTGGTAAAAAAATTGTCCCATTTTGGGCAGGTTCGGGTATAAGCTTCTCACAAACCAGAGCTTCTCACAACAAGCATGAAGGTTTTGGTAGGGAACGTCCCACCTTTGGGGACGAAACGATATCCATTACCTCTTATTCCTTTCAAAAAAAAATCTAGTGTCAACATAGAACAACATGAGTGTTGTGTCAATTTTTTTGATTTTTCGGGGTTCGTTTGGACATTTTTAGGCATTAATTGGGTTTTCTAGGCATTTTATGTGCATAATTGAAATTTGAACTACAAGCACATGCTACAATGCACTAAGGTTGGTTGAAAAATCTAATCTGTGTCCTTGGGTGAATTTCTAGGTCCCATGCAAGAGATGGGAATGAAATTCAAACACCAGGGCACTTTTGATTGTCGGCAAAACGTTGAGATGCCTGGTTTTTAAATTCTAGTAAATCCAAAACTCGTTTGAAATTCATGAAACTTGGCATGCTATCATGGAGCGGCATCAACATGTCGTGTTAAAAAATTTGTCCCATTTGGGGCAGGTTCAGGTATATTCTTCTCACAAACCAGAGCTTCTCACAACAAGCATGATGGTTTCGGTAGGGAACGTCCCACCTTTGGGGACGAAACGATATCCATTGCCTCTTATTGCTTTCAAAAAGTTTCTCGTGTCAACATAGAACAACAAGAGCGTTGTGTCAATTTTTGGGATTTTTCGGGGTTCCTTTGGACATTTTTATGCATTAACTAAGTTTTCAATGCATTTATGTGCATAATTCAAATTTGAACTACATGCACATGCTCCAGTGCATATAAATTGGTTGAAAATTCAAATATGTGTCCTTGGGTGCATTCTTAGGTCCCATGCAAGAAATGGGAATGAATTTCAAACACCAGGGCACCGTTGATTGCCGGCAAAACATTGAGATGCCTGGTTTTTAAATTCTAGTAAATCCAAAACTCGTCTAAAATTCATGAAACTTAGCATGCTATCATGGAATGGCACCCGACATGCTGTGGCATTTTTTGTGTCCATTTTGGGAGAAGGCGCACTCGAATAATGACAGCCAACAAAGGCATTTTGAAAAAAATAGCTGCCACTTTAATATCTCAAACGTTTGTATAATTCAAACTGTGTTCGTTCTGTTAACCATTCACGTGACGCCATGTGACTTGGTTTTAATGGCTGTAGGAGGTGTCGTGCGGACAGCTGCTTGACCTTGACTGAATGGGAGGTGTGCAAGCGCAGTCCGGTGCGCAGGCTGACCGAGAGGCGTGCAAGCTGTCCTCCAATGCGCAGGCTCACCGGGAAGCATGCGAGTTGTACACTGCGCAGGCTCACTGGGAAAGGGGGCCCTTTGACTTCCATGGCCGCCCGCCTTCCTCTCCATTAATGGCGCCCGAGCCGCTATTTAATACGGTCGGCCTTACTGTTCGCCTCCCATTCCCCTCCCTCCTGTAGACCTCCACCAACGCCATGGCGCAGAATGATCATCTGCCACTAGTCTTCAAGTTTGGTGAAGTCGACTCCGAGCCGTAGGAGATAAAAAATAAGGAGGAATGGGGCCTCATGGACATGGCTCAGAACGAGCTGGCCGCGGCGGTTGCTGCCCCCGCTCCCATCCCAGCTCCCATCCCCGCGCCCGCACCAGCGACCATCCCCGCGGCATTGACGGGCTGGTCGTCGAGCACTATCATAGAGCTGGAAGCCGCGGGCGTCAGCGAGGTCTCCGCGGACCCGCGCGAGCTCATGTACATGCCAACGCCCGTGCCCACGCGCGCCCCTCCACCCACCGTGGCGCCGGCCCCCGTGCATTTGGCTGCACCCGCCGCGCCCGTGCCCCTGCCTGTGTGCGCCCCTCCACCCATCGCGGCGCCGGTCCCCATGCGTTTGGCTACACCCGCTGTGCCCGTGCCCGTGCCCGTGCGCCCCTCGGCGGCATGGGACGCTGCCATTGACAGCTACCTCTCAGCGGCGCCAGTTGCCGTCCTCTTGTGCCCCACCCGTCGATCGAGCGACGACATGATGTTCGATTTACAAGTGAAGAACATTTTGTGCTGCCTTGAAGACTTCAACAACGGTGTCCTGGAGGATGACAACGACAACGACGGCGCGGCACGCCGCCGCCAGAAATAGTTTTTTTGGGGTTTAATACTATATCTCGAATTCTTGATCATATGAATATAATTCGCAGTGTGACTGAATGAAAGATATGGTTTGAACGAACTTGCAGTTTTCTCTATTAATGTACAGACTTATCAAACAATTTTCTTTTGAAGAAACGTCAATGGTTTTTAAATATAAAACACTCGTCGCAAACGTTTTACTTAGAACACCCGTATGCAAACCGACAGCTTCCTTAGGAAGCCAAGGGAAAATGTGCTGAGCAAGATTTCTGCATCCCTTCAACGCAAACAGTTGTTTTGCATGACCCGTGTGCAAGCACGTACAAAACAATTGGGTAAGATTTGCATATCTGTCATTTTGGGTATGTTTCCATTTGTCAAACTGGAAAGATTGACATTTGTTTATCTAGTAACATTGCCATTTGTCAACCTTTTAACACTGCGATTTGTCAAAATATGCAGCTACAAATCACTAGCACTATCTAATTTTTGCAACTAAAATCACTAGCACCGTTCATATGGACACCACTAGCAGGCGTGAGTTGATGGATGCATATGAAAATGTACCATTGATTACATACAACAAGTCATCACCCACAACGACAACGAGGATACACGTTGGATTATAGATCATTTCCAACAAAACATTCTAATAAAGTTTTTCTCACCCAACAAATAACAAAGCGATGAAATGAACTTTAGCTCAACCACTCATCGGCGTTGGAAATGCTTGCTTTGAACCAGAAGTGATTCTCTGGGAAGGGCCAGCTACCGTCAATCTCGAGACCAACGCATGACTGGTCATCGAGGCTGAAGCGGCCTATGTCAGGACCCATATAGTGACGGTAGGGAAGCATAGTAATGTCCGAGGTATAGATACAGTTGCTTCTCATAAATGGTAGTAACGTTGTGTCAACAGCAGCTGGATCGCCTTCCACCATCATTGGATAGTTTTGTCTAAGGAAGAGCGAGTTTCCTCCAAGACTTTCAATACTGAACTAGGGAGAAGGTGTTGGCACTAGTACACTAGTATCCATCCCGAATACCCTGCAACGAATGTTGTAATAGGTCCGGAGAGTGCGACCATGCGAGACAACACCTGCTTCCTTAGTAACATCAGCAGTGCCCTGTTTATAGACAAGAAGAGGTGATCCATCGAAATAAGTTGCTAGGTGCCACTAAGTATATGGGTCCTGCTCATCCTCATGCTCGTAAAAAGTTTCAAGTATAGATGGTGGAATGTTCACAGGACCTTGGAAACACAAGAAGGTTAATTAGTAAAGGGAAACTAGCTAACCTGCATGCATGTGGATAAAACAATTATAATTACAGTGGAAGACAAACGTACCAAAAGCATCAGGATTCCATGCAAAAACAGTGCCACGAGTGGTGGCAGAAAACACAAGACCCTCGTATTGAATTGCATCACAGTACTCATCTGTGTATAGAAATTGATTTTTGAGCAATATCCATCGAGGCGTGGAAGTAAGGACGGCAACAAGCTTGTCGAAGATAGCAACAACTTCATAGTTCGTGTAATCCCAAGAGCGGTTGGAAACTCGACAAATTGCTATCCTCCGTAGACGACAGTCAGCATGATCGTATTTGAACTCACGTAGAATACCGGTGTACTCAACCTCTGGGCAGTCGTCTGAGATTTTTGGAAGTGGAACCCGGTGACGAGTGTACACATTCACAAGTTTCCACTCGCAATTGTACCCAATATAAACAACCCAATCTCCATTTGCGCCTGCCCAAGCCTTGCCCACAAGCGATGGCATCTTAACATCATACGTATCATTATCAAGCGGCATCAACTTACACAAGGCGAGGCTTCCCTCATCCCCGCGCCAGTCAGCAGGGTCACGACGAAGAAGATAGGGGAGATCAAACCGCTCCTGGACCCTTGGGTTCCTTGTAATGATGTTATTAGTTGAGTCAAGAATGGTCTTGAACGAACCTGCCATGCTAGCCGAGGTGATGACGTCGCACCAATCAATGAGTTCGTCCACCGCGTCATCATTTAGATTGGGGCAAGAATAATAGGGTCGTTTCTGGCCTATTCCCTCCATGGAGAAGACGATTAAAAAATGGAGAAGGAAGGTGAAGGCAAATGGAGGAGGGAGGAAGAGCAAGCGTGCGGCAGAAGTTCCAAATTGAGAGGGAAAGGCGAAGGGTCATTGGACAGTTGCCATGGTACACGAAGAGGCATCTGGGGAGCGAACGGTTGCCACAGAGGTCACACACTGACGACAAGGGCTGAGTGAACCGCATGCGTATATCGCACACACCTTGATCTGGCTGACCATTTCTTTTGTGTTGCCTAATCACAAATAGTTCATACGAGTGAACTGTATGTTGTATATCGCACACACCTTCATCTGGCTGCCCGTTTCTTTTGTTTGTCCTCATCACAAACAGTTCATCTGAGTGAACCATATGCTGTGTATCGCACACGCCTTCATCTGGCTGCCCGTTTCTTTTGTTCCTCCTCATCACAAACAGTTAATGGAACTGAACAGTATGCCCTTCATCGCACACGCAACTAAAATCTGAACCGTGTTTGATGCATCCGTCATCGCAAATGTTTTATACATTTTTTATAGTTTTCATACACCACCATTTGCGATTATTGTATCGCACACAGTTTCTTGAAGGGTCTTTGATCGTCGTGTTGCGTTAGCAGCATCCTGCAGTAGTGCACCAACTACATTACAAACAAACACCGTACCCGACTCCAAGCCTGGTTCAATACGTACAATGTCGGTTTCCCAACTTCGAGGCGGCAGGGGGGGTCGTCCCATGCATGCGCTCAAACTTTATTTGGTCTAGCATGTCACACATCTATACCCCTATATAGTCTGCGAATAACTTAGAAAGTTGGTCGTTGGATGAAGCCAATCCGGCGGTATAGAGATGGCAAATCTAAGCACTATTGGCCGTTGGATATCATCTACATTCCACCAGATTCTGCCACATGTACAATCTAGAAGACTCCATGGTTGAACTTAAGCATAATGCACAAACCTCAAAATACAAGCACTTCTCCTTTGTTCTAGAATCTTCCATATCTTAACTGCCCAAACTTTTTTTTCTAAATGAATTGTCACATTTTGTTTTTTTACTTTATGCTTTACAATGCACAATTACATGAATCTTAAAATAGATTTTTTATAAAACTAATTGATTTTGAATGAGATGAACTATAAGAATTAAACGAACATCTACATCATGCATATATGACTCAAAGCTTACATGCTATAGTGTGCTATTTGTTCATAATTTGGTTACCAAATCTCATGCGTGCAATGCCGGTGTACCTTACTAGAATCAATAGGAAACCATCATGGTCAAACCCTTCTCATTGTTGGGTCAAAGGGATAGATTGTGTGGGCCCCCTCATTGTTGGTAAAGGATAGTATATATACCTCGAGGAGCCCACAGATATGTGCAGCGTCTATAAGCCGCACAAGGGAGAAATGCTCGATAAGAACACCCTGCCCCATATACCTTGCATGCGACCTGAAAAAGGTTTATATAATCGCCATGACAGGTCAAGTCAATCATTCTTTAATTTTTTAGAGCAAAAAATAACCAATAAAACATAGTCTATAAATTAGCAAAACAAGGATCCCAAGGTTCATTTAATTGCCATGATAGGTCACTATAGAGATATTTATCTCTATAATGACGGTGTCATGGCATTTAAATGAAGCTTGAGATATGCAACTTCCCACTGGGTCACCCATCCTTGGACTACTGCAGCCCGAGCACACTTAACTTCTGCGTTCTATTCGACTAGGCTAGCAAATGGGAAGCCACCCCTTGCTGATAGGAATTGCCTCCTTGCCATTAAGGCGTTTCACGCTGGTCACCCTATGGGACCTACTCCCTCCTACCACACACATTTGTGCTTTTAGAAACTGTGTGCGATATTTACATGGACAGTGTGTCACCGCTAGCCTTCAATGAGCACTGACACTGGTAGCGGGAAAACGATGGGAGAAGAGGCGGGAAACCAATGAGAGGAGTGGCAGGAAACAGTAGCCTGTTTAGACAATGTACTAGACAAGGAAGCATGAGCTATCACGACGCATGCGCACATTGCTTACCCATGTACTGCATGTGCTGCGAAAGGGCTGAGGGTTGCTGAGTGAGTCCTGGATTAGGGGGTCTCCAGACAGCCAGACTATATCCTTTGGCCGGACTATTGGACTATGAAAATACAAGTTTGAAGACTTCGTCTCGTGTCTGGATGGGACTTTACTTGGCGTGGAAGGCAAGCTAGGCAATACGGATATGTATATCTCCTCCTTTGTAACCGACCTTATGTAACCCTAGCCTCCTCTGATGACTATATAAACCGGAGAGTTTTAGTCCAAAGGACAACATACAATCATACCATAGGCTAGCTTCTAGGGTTTAGCCTCTTCGATCTCATGGTAGATCAACTCTTGTAATACTCATATCATCAAGAACAATCAAGCAGGACGTAGGGTATTACCTCCATCAAGAGGGCCCGAACCTGGGTAAACATCGTGTCCCCTGCCTCCTGTTACCATCCGCCTTAGACGCATAGTTAGGGGCCCCCTACCCGAGATCCGCAGGTTTTGACACCGACATTGGTGCTTTCATTGAGAGTTCCACTGTGTCGTCACCGCAAGGCTTGATGGATACTTCGATCATCGCTAGCAATGCGGTCCAGGGTGAGGCTTTCCTCCCCGGACAGATCTTCGTATTCGGCGGCTTCACTCTGCGGGCCAATTCGCTTGGCCATCTGGAGCAGATCGAAAGCTATGCCCCTGGCCATTAGGTCAGATTTGGAAACTTAAACTACACGGCTGACATCCACGGAGACTTGATCTTTGACAGATTCGAGCCCATGTCGGACGCGCCGCACAGTCGCGACGAGCATGACGTAACTCTGTCGTCGGACGGTGTCCGGGAGATTGCATCCGCAACCACTTCGGCCTTCAATCCGGAGCAAGTCGCGCCATCCGAGAGCGGAGGGATGGACCCCGCCATGGAGGCCGCACCCTCTGTGGCGATAGAGCCGGATACTGACTTCACCCCTTACGAGAGCTGTGTCGCCGAACCACTGGATTCATCTCCGGCCACGGACTCCGAGCCGCTCACATCCGTGCCCGTCGAGTCCGAGTGGGCGCCGATCATGGAGTTCACCTCCGCGGATATCTTTCAGCACTCACCTTTCGGAGATGTGCTAAATTCATTAAGGTCTCTCTCCCTGTCAGGAGAACCTTGGCCGAACTATGTCCGGCTAGAATGGGATGCGGATGACGAAGAAATTCGCTGCCCACCCACCACCCACTTAGTATCCACTATCGACAACTTAACCGACATGCTCGACTTTGACTCCGAAGACTTCGACGGTATGGACGACGAAGCCGGAGACGAACAGGAACCGCCGCCCTCAGGGCGCTGGACCGCCACCTCATCATATGATATATATACATGGTGGACACCCCCAAAGAAGGCAATGGCGACGAGACAGCGAAGGATGACCCCGCCAAGAAGCAACCCAAGCGCCGACGATAGCGGCGCCGCTCTAAGTCCCGCCATAGCAAGAGCAATGATACCGGCATAGGAGATAATAACACTCCGGATAGCGCTGAAGACAACAACAATCCCCTCCAGCACGGTGTAGAGCTAGAGTACGAACAAGCTAGCCCTCCAGAGCAGACAACAGATGGAGAACCGAAGGAGGACAATTACATGCCTCCCTCCGAAGACGAGGCGAGCCTCGGCGATGACGAGTTTATCGTGCCTGAGGACCCCGTCGAGCAAGAGCGCTTCAAGCGCCGGCTTATGGCCACGGCAAATAGCCTTAAGAAAAAACAGCAACAGCTTCAAACTGATCAAGACCTGCTAGCAGACAGGTGGACCGAAGTCCTTGCGGCCGAGGAGCATGAACTCGAGCTCCCGTCCAAGAGTTACCCAAAACGCAGGTTGCTACCTCACCTCAAGGAGGAAGCATTGAAACCTCATTCACCAGCGTATGATGCGGCTGACCGGCCACTACGCGCCCGAGCCAGAGAGGCATTTCAGCCTAAAGTTCAGCCCGCACCCCGTCGCCACTCAGTCAAAAATACTAAGGCCCGGGGCAACATAGAGGACCTGCGAGACATACTGGACAGCAAGACAAAAATCGCAAGGTCAGTATATGGGACACGGGCACGTGCGCCCACACGGGACAATGATCATTGCGCCGGATACACCAAGAGTAAATCCGGCCAGGCCGAATATAGCAGACAAGACTCATACGAACTACGTCGGGATATAGCCCGGCACAGAGGTGCCGCACACCCCCTATGCTTCACTGATGAAGTTATGAATCATGAATTTCCAGAGGGTTTCAAACCAGTAAATATCGAATCATATGATGGCACAATAGATCCCGCCATATGGATTGAGGATTTCCTCCTTCACATCCACATGGCTCGTGGTGATGATCTACATGCCATCAAGTACCTCCCACTAAAACTCAAAGGACCAGCTCGGCATTGGCTGAATAGCTTGCCAGCAGATTCCGTCAGCAGTTGGGAGGATCTGGAAGACGCATTTCTTGAAAACTTCTAGGGCACTTATGTGCGGCCACCGGATGTTGATGACTTGAGCCACATAACCCAGCAGCCAGGGGAATCGGCCAGACAATTCTGGACACGGTTCCTTACTAAGAAAAATCAAATTGTAGACTGTCCGGATGCAGAGGCCCTAGCGGCATTCAAGCATAACATCCACGACGAATGCCTCGCCCGCCACCTCGGCTAGGAGAAGCTGAAATCTATGGCAGCCCTCAAAACACTCATGACCCGCTTTTGCGCGGGCGAGGACAGCTGGCTGGCTCGCAGCAACAACACATCAAAGAATCCGGATACCTCGGATACCAAAGATGTTAACGGTAGGCAACTATTGGGAATATGCCCTAGAGGCAATAATAAAATGGTTATTATTATATTTCCTTGTTCATGATAATTTTCTATTGTTCATGCTATAATTGTGTTATCCGGAAATCGTAATACATGTGTGAATACATAGACCACAACACGTCCCTAGTGAGCCTCTAGTTGACTAGCTCGTTGATCAAAAGATAGTCATGGTTTCCTAACTATGGACATTAGATGTCATTGATAACGGGATAACATCATTAGGAGAATGATGTGATGGACAAGACCCAATCCTAAGCATAGCTCAAAGATCGTGTAGTTCGTTTGCTATAGCTTTTCCAAATGTCAAGTATCATTTCCTTAGACCATGAGATTGTGCAACTCCCGGATACCGTAGGAGTGCTTTGGGTGTGCCAAACGTCACAACGTAACTAGGTGACTATAAAGGTACACTACGGGTATCTCCGAAAGTGTTTGTTGGGTTGGCACAAATCAAGACTGGGATTTGTCACTCCGTATGACGGAGAGGTATCTCTGGGCCCACTTGGTAATGCATCATCATAATGAGCTCAATGTGACCAAGTGGTTGATCACGGGATCATGCATTACGGTATGAGTAAAGTGACTTGCCGGTAACGAGATTGAACGAGGTATTGGGATACCGACGATCGAGTCTCGGGCAAGTAACGTACCGCTTGACAAAGGGAAGTGTGTACGGGATTGATTGAATCCTCGACATCATGGTTCATCCGATGAGATCATCGAGGAGCATGTGGGAGCCAACATGGGTATCCAGATCCCGATGTTGGTTATTGACCGGACAGTCGTCTCGGTCATGTCTGCGTGTCTCCCGAACCTGTAGGGTCTACACACTTAAGGTTCGGTGACGCTAGGGTTGTTGAGATATTAGTATACGGTAACCCGAAAGTTGTTCGGAGTTCCGGATGAGATCCCGGACGTCACGCAGAGTTCCGGAATGGTCATGTCGTGGTATTCTCACGAGGGGCTTGCGAGTCGACAGATGCCACAAGGGCTTAGTGTGAGGGTAAGACTGCTGCTGATAGGACCGGGAGCGGGTATGCGAGTAGCACGCGGTGGTTTACCCAGCTTCGGAGCTCTCCGGAGAGATAATACTCCTACTGCTGCATGTCTGAGTGTATCTATCTGGGCTGTACATCGGGCAATACAAAGTGCTCCTGGAGCTGTATCTGGGATCAGTGCCAAGTGCATCTGATCTAGTATATGCAGGCGTATGGCCGGCTCTAGTGGCCGTGTATGGCCATGAGTGGCCTTATGGCCATATGAATGTGGCCGTGGGAGTCCATCCTCCATGGATGGATGGATGTGAGCCTCTTTATATAGGAGAGGGTAGCTTAGGATGTAAGCTAGGTAGTGGCATGGGCTAGGCATGGTGGGTGTCATCCTTGTCCCCTGGGTCACTTCATAAATAGTGCCAGGGGACAAGTGACACTATACATGATGGCTGAGATGACACGTGAATAGTGCTCCGGTACGATCGTCTCGTCGGCGTCTTGTCGATGTCGCTTCGGGCTGTAGTCGGTAGCTGGCTGGTTGGCGCAGTCGGCAGCCGGCTGGCTGGCGCAGTCGGACTGAGGGGCTTTGCTAGCCCCGATGTCTTGAAATATCGTCTTGCCGTCCTCGGGGTACCCGTGGTCGATTACTCCGACAGTAGCCCCCAAGCCTCCAGGCAACTTGGCAAAGTTGGGCGGAGGTTTTTTGGCGAGTGTTCATGAAAATGATCATGAAAAAAGACAAAGTTAGTCCATGCGGATATATCAAATGTTTGCTTTTAGCATTGCAAGTTTTATGCGGAGGGTGCCGACTCGGTTTTGTCTGAGCACCCTTAATCTTTTTCGTGTTCCCTCCGCTTTTTGGCTTGTGCTCTTGCTTGCCGGACAGCCGCTCTGTGGTCTGTGGCTAAGAGTGGGCCGCGAAGTGGAGTGTACAATACTCAGAGTCTAGGAGCAGATTCAACCGAGTAGATACTCATAAAGGAAACGGTCAGGTCACCCGAGGTGTTTTTCTTCCTGGACGTTTTTCGCGTGGGTGGCCTCCAGCGTTCACTCTTGCTAGCCGGACAGCCGCTCTGCGGTCTGTGACTAAGAGTTGGCCTTTGGTACCACGCACGCTACTAAGCCGTCTGCGGGAACTAACGTCACAGGCCAAGCGGCCAGCCCCCAGGCCAACTCTGGCTGGCGCCGGGGCGAACAGTGATGTTACTGTAATAAAATGCGGAGACAGCCCCCGAGCATCGCTCGGGGTTATCCGTGCTTGCGTAGTGCAAAAGTATGCGGGTGAAGAGCTCACATTGATTTTTGTGTAGTCGCGATCGTCGAAGACAGCCGGCGCGGCTCGACGCTCGCAGAGTGCGTCGGCGCACCCGCTGGGTGCAGCCTTCGAGCCCCCGGGTGCTCGAAGGGGGGTCCCGGCCGGTCAGGCTCGACCGGCCGGGCGGTGAGGCGGCTTGCAATGTCCTTGTTCTTCTTTTTCTCTTCTGCCGGCTGCTGGCAACTGGACAAAACTCTTCTCTTGTCTGCAATCTTCGCGGGGGCGCGCCAGCGCACCCGCTGGGTGTAGCCCCCGAGATTCGGGCCGACTGCTGAGCAGTCGGGCCGGATCTCCCGGCAACTACTTTGTCTTTTCTCTCTCGCGGGGGCGCGTCAGCGCACCCGCTGGGTGTAGCCCCCGAGATTCGGGCCGACTGCTGAGCAATCGGGCCGGATCTCCCGGTGACTACTTTGTCTTCTTTCTCGCAGGGGCGCGTCAGCGCACCCGCTGGGTGTAGCCCCCGAGATTCGGGCCGACTGCTGAGCAGTCAGGCCGGATCTCCCGGTGACTACTTTGTCTTCTTTCTCACGGGGACGCGTCAGCGCACCCACTGGGTGTAGCCCCCGAGATTCGGGCCGACTGCTGAGCAGTCGGGCCAGATCTCCCGGTGACTACTTTGTCTTCTTTCACGCGGGGGCGCATCAGCGCACCCACTGGGTCTAGCCCCCAAGATTCGGGCCGACTGCTAAGCAGTCGGGCCGGATCTCCCGGCAACTACTTTGTCTTCTTTCTCGCGGGGGCGCATCAGCGTACCCGCTGGGTGTAGCCCCTGAGATTCGGGCCGACTGCTGAGCAGTCGGGCCGGATCTCCCAGCAACTACTTTGGCTTCTTTGTTGAAGTTGATGCTTTTTTCTTCTTCTTTTTGTCCAGCTATGGGCAGCCGAACACACATTTATTTTTTATCCGGCTGGGCAGTCGGACTCCGACTCAGCAGTCGGACTCTTTGCACCCGGACGCACATCTCTTTTTTTTGCCAGCAGTCAGCTGTGGGCAGTCAGCCCTTTTCTTGTAGCACCCAGCCACTTCTTTCTCAGCCGGCTTGGGCAGCCGGCCCTTGACTTTTCTCTCACCCGGCCCCCTTTTTCTGTTTCTTTCTTCATCTTTTCTCCAGCCGGCACCCACTCCCCCTTTCTTTTTCTCTTTTTTGCTTTCTTTTCACTGCCTGAGCAGTCGGCGGGAGTGGGACGCGGTGGAGGCCAGCTTGCACGCCCAGCCGGCGGCCGGGACGCGGCAGTAGCCGGTGGCCAGGTCGCGGGCGATGCCGGCGGGCCGGGATACCGCAGCAGCCGGGGGACGGGATGCGGCACGCAGTGGAGGCGGAGCCGGCTGTTGCAGGCTGCATGCGGGGCCGGCGTGCGGGAGCCGGTCACGGAGGCGTAGACGCCTGGAGCCGGCCAGCGCTGGGCGGCAAGCCGGCAGGCGCGCGGGAGCCGGCGAGGAGCGATGCGGGGCAGACCTGGTGCAGACGGAGGGGCCGAACCCGGCCAGGCGCGGGGCAAGGCGGAGAGCCAGAGCGGCGCGGAGCTGGTGTGCGTGGACGCGGGGCAGTCGGCCCACGGCGGGGAGAAGTCGGCACAGAGCCGTCAGGCGGAGGGGAGCGTGGACGCTGGCAGGAGGAGGAGGCGCCGCGCGCGTGCGGGGCGGGAGCCGGCCTGGAGCTGCGGCCGGCCGGAGCGCCGGCGGAAGGCGTGGCGGAGCTTTGAGCTAACCGCGGCGGTGGGGAGCCGCGAACGACGGGCGGACGGAGCCGTCGGCCGGAGTGCGGCGAACAGGTGCGGGCGCTGGGATGCAGCGTGGTTGGTGGAGCCGACTGGACGGTTCGCAGAGGCGGACGCAGCCGGGGGCGAAGGCGAAGCCGGCGGGATGAGGAACCCGGTCGCGGCGGAGCCGGAACCGACCGGGCGGCTGAAGCCGGCGGGAGCGGAGCGGGCCTCCGGGTTGACGCAGATGGGTGCGGATGGAGCCGGCCTGGATGCGTGGAGGCGGCGCAGCAGTGGCTGGGGGTACGTTGACGGCGCGGGAGCCGCGACCCGGTCGGGAGCTGGCCTGGCCCGCTGAACATGTAGGCACTGGAGCCGACCCAGGCTAGCAGCCGCGCGCGGGAGGAGTAGCCGGCGCGGACCCGGCCGGAGCGAAGGTGAGGTAGAGCCGGCACGCGCGCGTGGAGCAGCCCGGATGGGGACGGCCGGCCACGGGCCAGACGTAGGCGCGTGGGCGCGCGCGGAGTCGGCCCAGCAGCGCGGGGGCGCGGGCAAAGCCGAGGCACAGGCAAAGCCAACACAGGCGCGACCAAGAGGGAGGCCGACGAGGGCGTCGGGGGCGACGCAGCCTAGCGGAGGCGATGCGGGAGGCCGGGGCCGGCTTGCGGGGAGGAGAAGCTCGAGCTCTTGGGCACCGTGGGAGGTGCGGACGGGGCGGCACAGCTCCAGCGGGGCGGCGCGCGGCCGCGGAGACGGTGGAGGGGTGCGCAACCGTGGCAGGAGGGCGGAGCAGAGGGCGCGATGCAGCAACGGCGGTTGAGGCCGGGCTCAGGCGGAAGCGGCGCGATGGTGGAGCAGCGCCACAGCTGGGCGCAGGGCCGCGCGACGACGGGCCGGCGCCACGGGAGGGTCGGAGCGCCAGGGGGGTGAGGCCGCGCGCGGGGAGGTGCTCGGGGAACCACCGGGAAGCCGCGGCTGGTTGGTGTCGTCGCTGGTCCTGTGGTGGTGATGGTGTCTGACTCGAGTACGGGCAATGTACAAGGAGTATCTGGCTATTGAACAAGCAATGTATGGGAAATGTATGAGGCATGCATGGCTATGGTTTGACCATACTTTGACTTGCATCTAGCTAGCTCGCAAAGACGGCATGTGGAGAAGCTAATGCGCGTTCCGGCTAGAGCAAGGCGTAGCATGGAGAGGAGCAAACGCGAGCGGCGCGTGGGTGGCCACGGTCGACCGAAACGAGGCCCTATGCGTGGCACGCGCGCGGACGAACGGTCGGCGTTGTGGTGGTGGTGAAGAAGGCAAGGCCGATGGTGAGGTCACGCGGCCCCTCACGACCATGCCAGGGGCATGTCGATGTCGAGCCCCCGACCGCTATCGGAGAGGCGGCGCGATGCCGCGATGATGAAGACAAAGATGGTCCCGCCCGGACAGCGAAACCAGCAGAGTGTGGTAGCATAGTAGTAGTACCATCCCACGATGGGCGCCAACTGTCGTGGTATTCTCACGGGGGGCTTGCGAGTCGACAGATGCCACAAGGGCTTAGTGTGAGGGTAAGACTGCTGCTGATAGGACCGGGAGCGGGTATGCGAGTAGCACGCGGTGGTTTACCAAGCTTTGGAGCTCTCTGGAGAGATAATACTCCTACTGCTGCATGTCTGAGTGTATCTATCTGGGGTGTACATCGGGCAATACAAAGTGCTCCTGGAGCTGTATCTGGGATCAGTGCCAAGTGCATCTGATCTAGTATATGCAGGCGTATGGCCGGCTCTAGTGGCCGTGTATGGCCATGAGTGGCCTTGTGGCCATATGAATGTGGCCGTGGGAGTCCATCCTCCATGGATGGATGGATGTGAGCCTCTTTATATAGGAGAGGGTAGCTTAGGAAGTAAGCTAGGTAGTGGCATGGGCTAGGCATGGTGGGTGTCATCCTTGTCCCCTGGGTCACTTCATATATAGTGCCAGGGGACAAGTGACACTATACATGATGGCTGAGATGACACGTGAATAGTGCTCCGGTACGATCGTCTCGTCGGCGTCTTGTCGATGTCGCTTCGGGCTGCAGTCGGCAGCCGGCTGGTTGGCGCAGTCGGCAGCCGACTGGCTGGCGCAGTCGAACTGAGGGGCTTTGCTAGCCCCGATGTCTTGAAATATCGTCTTGCCGTCCTCGGGGTACCCATGGTCGATTACTCTGACAGGTCCGGAGGTGAAGATTTATATATAGGAAGTCAAGTTTCGGCCATCGGGAAAGTTTCGGGGGTAATCGGTATTGTACCGGGACCACCGGAAGGGTCCCGGGGGTCCACCGGGTGGGGCCACCTATCCCGAAGGGCCCCATGGGCTGAAGTGGGAGGGGAACTAGCCCCTAGTGGGCTGGTGCGCCCCCCTTGGGCCTCCCCCTGCGCCTATGGTTGGAAACCCTAGGGGTGGGGGCGCCCCACTTGGCTTGGGGGGCACTCCACCCCCCTTGGCCGCCGCCCCCCTTGGAGATCCCATCTCCTAGGGCCGGCGCCCCCCCTAGGGGTCCTATATATAATGGGGGGGAGGGAGGGCAGCCGCACCCTAGCCCCTGGCGCCTCCCTCTTCCTCCCGTGACACTTCTCCCTCTCCCTGAGCTTGGCGAAGCCCTGCCGAGATCACCGTTGCTTCCACCACCATGCCGTCGTGCTGCTGTATCTCCATCAACCTCTCCTTCCCCCTTGCTAGATCAAGTTGGAGGAGACGTCTTCCCAATCGTACGTGTGTTGAACGCGGAGGTGCCGTCCGTTCGGCGCTAGGTCATCGGTGATTTGGATCACGATGAGTACAACTCCATCAACCCCGTTCTCTTGAACGCTTCCGCTCGTGATCTCCATCAACTCCCCTCTCCCTCGTTGCTAGATGACTCCATATATTGATCTTGGTGATGCGTAGAAAAATTTTAAAATTCTGCTACGTTCCCCAACAATAGCATCATGAGCTAGGTCTATGCGTAGTTTCTATGCATGAGTAGAACACAAAGCAGTTGTGGGTGTCGATATTGTCAATTTACTTGCCGTTACTAGTCGTATCTTGATTCGGAGGCATCGTGGGATGAAGCGGCCCGGACCGACCTTACACGTATGCTTACGTGAGACTGGTTCCACCGACTGACATACACTAGTTGCATAAGGTGGCTAGCGGGTGTCTGTCTCTCCCACTTTAGTCGTATCGGATTCGATGAAAAGGGTCCTTATGAAGGGTAAATAGAAATTGGCATATCACGTTGTCGTTTTGGCGTAGGTAAGAAACATTCTTGCTAGAAACCTATAGCAGCCACGTAAAAACTTGCAACAACAATTAGAGGACGTCTAACTTGTTTTTGCAGCATGTGCCGTGTGATGTGATATGGCCAAAAGGATGTGATGAATGATATATGTGATGTATGAGATTGATCATGTTCTTGTAATAGGAATCACGACTTGCATGTCGATGAGGATGACAACCGGCAGGAGCCATAGGAGTTGTCTTAATTTATTTATGACATGTGTGTCAACATAAACGTCATGTAATTACTTTACTTTATTGCTTAAGCGTTAGCCATAGTAGTAGAAGTAATAGATGACGAGACAACTTCAAGAAGACACGATGATGGAGATCATGATGATGGAGATCATGGTGTCATGCCGGTGACAACGATGATCATGGAGCCCCGAAGATGGACATCAAAAGGAGCAAATGATATTGGCCATATCATGTCACTATTTGATTGCATGTGATGTTTATCATGTTTTACATCTTATTTGCTTAGAACGACGGTAGCTTAAATAAGATGATCCCCCGTAATAATTTCAAGAAAGTGTTCCCCCTAACTGTGCACCATTGCGAAGGTTCGTTGTTTCGAAGCACCACGTGATGATTGAGTGTGATAGATTCTAACATTTGAATACAACGGGTGTAAGCCAGATTTACACACGCAATACACTTAGGTTGACTTGACGAGCCTAGCATGTACAGACATGGCCTCGGAACACGGAAGACCGAAAGGTCGAGCATGAGTCGTATAGAAGATACGATCAACATGAAGATGTTCACCGATGTTGACTAGTCCGTCTCACGTGATGATCGGACACGGCCTAGTTGACTCGGATCATGTTTCACTTAGATGACTAGAGGGATGTCTATCTGAGTGGGAGTTCATTGAATAATTTGATTAGATGAACTTAATTATCATGAACTTAGTCTAAAATCTTTACACTATGTCTTGTAGATCAAATGGCCCACGCTAATGTTGCCCTCAACTTCAACGCGTTCCTAGAGAAAACCAAGCTGAAAGATGATGGCAGCAACTATACGGACTGGGTCCAGAACCTGAGGATCATCCTCATAGCTGCCAAGAAAGATTATGTCCTAGAAGCACCGCTAGGTGACGCACCCATCCCAGAGAACCAAGACGTTATGAACGCTTGGCAGTCACGTGCTGATGATTACTCCCTCGTTCAGTGCGGCATGCTTTACAGCTTAGAACCGGGGCTCCAAAAGCGTTTTGAGCGACATGGAGCATATGAGATGTTCGAAGAGCTGAAAATGGTTTTCCAAGCTCATGCCCGGGTCGAGAGATATGAAGTCTCCGACAAGTTCTTCAGTTGTAAGATGGAGGAAAATAGTTCTGTCAGTGAGCACATACTCAAAATGTCTGGGTTGCATAACCGCTTGACTCAGCTGGGAGTTAATCTCCCGGATGACACGGTCATTGACAGAATCCTTCAGTCGCTTCCACCGAGCTACAAGAGCTTTGTGATGAACTTCAATATGCAGGGGATGGAAAAGACCATTTCTGAGGTATATTCAATGCTGAAATCAGCAGAGGTGGAAATCAAAAAGGAACATCAAGTGTTGATGGTGAATAAAACCACTAAGTTCAAGAAAGGCAAGGGTAAGAAGAACTGCAAGAAGGATGGCAAGGGGGTTTCCGCGCCCGGTAAGCAAGCTACTGGGAAGAAGTCAAAGAATGGACCCAAGCCTGAGACTGAGTGTTTTTATTGCAAGGGAAGTGGTCACTGGAAGCGGAACTGCCCGAAATACTTAGCGGGGGCAAGAAGGCCGGCAACACTAAAGGTATATGTGATATAAATGTAATTGATGTGTACCTTACCAGTACTCGTAGTAGCTCCTGGGTATTTGATACCGGTGTGGTTGCTCACAATTGTAACTCAAAGCAGGAGCTGTGGAATAAGCGGAGACTGGTGAAGGACGAGGTGACGATGCGCATCGGGAATGGTTCCAAGGTCGATGTGATCGCCGCCGGCACGCTACCTCTACATTTACCAACGGGATTAGTTTTAAACCTCAATAATTGTTATTTAGTGCCAGCTTTGAGCATGAACATTGTATCAGGATCTCGTTTAATTCGAGATGGCTACTCATTTAAATCCGAGAATAATTGTTGTTCTATTTATATGAGAGATATGTTTTATGGTCATGCCCCGCTGGTGAATGGTTTATTCTTAATGAATCTCGAGCGTAATGTTACACATATTCATAGAGTGAATACCAAAAGATGTAAGGTTGATAATGATAGTCCCACATACTTGTGGCACTGCCGCCTTGGTCACATAGGTGTCAAACGCATGAAGAAGCTCCATGCAGATGGACTTTTGGAGTATCTTGATTACGAATCATTTGACATGTGCAAACCATGCCTCATGGGTAAAATGACCAAGACTCCGTTCTCAGGAACAATGGAGCGAGCAACCAACTTATTGGAAATCATACATACTGATGGGTGCGGTCCAATGAGCGTTGAGGCTCGCGGTGGCTATCATTATGTTCTCACCCTCACTGATGACTTGAGTAGATATGGGTATGTCTACTTAATGAAACACAAGTATGAGACCTTTGAAAAGTTCAAGGAATTTCAGAGTGAGGTCGAGATCAATGTGACAGAAAAATCATGTTCTTGCGATCAGATCGTGGGGGAGAATACTTGAGTCACGAATTTGGCACGCACTTAAGGAAATGTGGAATAGTTTCACAACTCACACCGCCTGGAACACCTCGGCGTAATGGTGTGTCCGAACATCGTAATCGCACTCTATTGGATATGGTGCGATCTATGATGTCTCTTACCGATTTACCGCTGTCATTTTGGGGCTATGCTTTAGAGACTGCCACATTCACTTTAAATAGGGCTCCGTCGAAATCCATTGAGATGACACCATATGAATTATGGTTTGGGAAGAAACCTAAGTTGTCGTTTCTAAAAGTTTGGGGATGCGATGCTTATGTCAAGAAACTTCAACCTGAAAAGCTCGAACCCAAATCGGAAAAATGCGTCTTCATAGGATACCCTAAAGAAACTATTAGGTATACCTTCTACCTCAGATCCGAAGGCAAGATCTTTGTTGCCAAGAATGGATCCTTTCTAGAGAAAGAGTTTCTCTAGAAAGAAATAAGTGGGAGGAAAGTAGAACTTGATGAAGTATTACCTCTTGAACCGGAGAGTGGCGCAGCTCAAGAAAATGTTCCTGAGGTGCCTGCACCGACTGGAGAGGAAGTTAATGATAATAATCAAGATACTTCTGATCAAGCTCCTACTAAAATTCGAAGGTCCACAAGGACACGTTCCGCACCAGATCACCATGCCGTTGGGACAGAACCTTTAGTACAACAATCTGTTGTCACTTGGAAGCTTGATACTTCTTCGCTACCGCCCGTTGTTAGACAACAGTGAACCTTCGAACTATGAAGAAGCGATGGCGGGCCCGGATTCCGACAAATGGCTAGAAGCCATGAAATCCGAGATAGGATCCATGTATGAAAATGAAGTATGGACTTTGACTGACTTGCCCGTTGAACGGCGAGCCATAGAAAATAAATGGATCTTTAAGAAGAAGACAGACGCGGATGGTAATGTGACCATCTATAAAGCTCGACTTGTCGCTAAGGGTTATCGACAAGTTCAAGGGGTTGACTACGATGGGACTTTCTCACCCGTAGCGAAGCTGAAGTCCGTCCGAATCATGTTAGCAATTGCCGCATTCTATGATTATGAGATATGGCAAATGGACGTCAAAACGTCATTCCTTAATGGTTTCCTTAAGGAAGAATTGTATATGATGCAGCCGGAAGGTTTTGTCGATCCTAAGAATGCTGACAAGGTGTGCAAGCTCCAACGCTCGATCTATGGGCTGGTGCAAGCATCTCGGAGTTGGAACATTCGTTTTGGTGAGATGATCAAAGCATTTGGGTTTAAGCAGACTTATGGAGAAGCCTGCATTTACAAGAAAGTGAGTGGGAGCTCTGTAGCATTTCTCATATTGTATGTGGATGACATACTGTTGATGGGAAATGATATAGAATTCTTGGAAAGCATAAAGGCCTACTTGAACAAGTGTTTTTCAATGAAGGATCTTGGAGAAGCTGCTTACATATTAGGCATCAAGATCTATAGAGATAGATCGAGACACCTCATTGGTCTTTCATAGAGTACGTACCTTGACAAGATATTGAAGAAGTTCAATATGGATCAGTCAAAGAAGGGGTTCTTGCCTGTATTGCAAGGTACGAGATTGAGCACGGCTCAATGCCCGACCACGGTAGAAGATAGAGAAAAGATGACTGTCGTCCCCTATGCCTCGGCCATAGGGTCTATCATGTATGCTATGCTGTGTACCAGACCTGATGTAAATCTTGTCGTAAGTTTGGTAGGAAGGTACCAAAGTAATCCTGTCATGGAACACTAGACAGCGGTCAAGAATATCCTGAAGTACCTGAAGAGGACTAAGGATATGTTTCTCGTTTATGGAGGTGACGAAGAGCTCGTCGTAAAGGGTTACATCGATGCTAGCTTCGACACAGATCTGGATGACTCTAAGTCACAAACCGGATACGTGTATATTTTGAATGGTGGGGCAGTAAGCTGGTGCAGTTGCAAGCAAAGCGTTATGGCGGGATCTACATGTGAAGCGGAGTACATGGCAGCCTCGGAGGTAGCACAAGAAGCAATCTGGGTGAAGGAGTTCATTACCGACCTAGGAGTCATACCCAATGCGTCGGGCCCGATGAATCTCTTCTGTGACAACACTGGAGCTATTGCCCTTGCCAAGGAGCCCAGGTTTCACAGGAAGACCAGGCATATCAAGCGTCGCTTCAACTCCATTTGTGAAAGTGTTCAAAATGGAGACATAGATATTTGTAAATAACATACGGACCTGAATGTGGTAGATCCGTTGACTAAACCTCTCCCTAGAGCAAAACATGATCAACACCAGAACTGTATGGGTGTTCGGTTCATCACAATGTAACTAGACTATTGACTCTAGTGCAAGTGGGAGACTGTTGGAAATATGCCCTAGAGGCAATAATAAAATGGTTATTATTATATTTCCTTGTTCATGATAATTGTCTATTGTTCATGCTATAATTGTGTTATCCGGAAATCGTAATACATGTGTGAATACATAGACCACAACACGTCCCAAGTGAGCCTCTAGTTGACTAGCTCGTTGATCAAAAGATAGTCATGGTTTCCTGACTATGGACATTAGATTTCATTGATAACGGGATCACATCATTAGGAGAATGATGTGATGGACAAGACCCAATCCTAAGCATTGCTCAAAGATCGTGTAGTTTGTTTGCTATAGCTTTTCCGAATGTCAAGTATCATTTCCTTAGACCATGAGATTGTGCAACTCCCGGATACCGTAGGAGTGCTTTGGGTGTGCCAAACGTCACAACGTAACTAGGTGACTATAAAGGTACACTACGGGTATCTCCGAAAGTGTTTGTTGGGTTGGCACGAATCAAGACTGGGATTTGTCACTCCGTATGACGGAGAGGTATCTCTAGGCCCACTCGGTAATGCATCATCATAATGAGCTCAATGTGACCAAGTGGTTGATCACGGGATCATGCATTACGGTACGAGTAAAGTGACTTGCCGGTAACGAGATTGAACGAGGTATTGGGATACCGACGATCAAGTCTCGGGCAAGTAACGTACCGCTTGACAAAGGGAAGTGTATACGGGATTGATTGAATCCTCGACATCATGGTTCATCCGATGAGATCATCGAGGAGCATGTGGAGCCAACATGGGTATCCAGATCCCGCTGTTGGTTATTGACCGGAGAGTCATCTCGGTCATGTCTGCGTGTCTCCCGAACCCGTAGGGTCTACACACTTAAGGTTCGGTGATGCTAGGGTTGTTGAGATATTAGTATACGGTAACCAGAAAGTTGTTCGGAGTCCCGGATGAGATCCCAGACGTCACGAGGAATTCCGGAATGGTCCGGAGGTGAAGATTTATATATAGGAAGTCAAGTTTCGGCCATCGAGAAAGTTTCGGGGGTAATCGGTATTGTACCGGGACCACCGGAAGGGTCCCGAGGGTCCACCGGGTGGGGCCACCTATCCCGGAGGGCCCCATGGGCTGAAGTGGGAGGGGAACCAGCCCCTAGTGGGCTGGTGCGCCCCCCTTGGGCCTCCCCCTTCGCCTAGGGTTGGAAACCCTAGGGGTGGGGGCGCCCCACTTGGCTTGGGGGGCACTCCACCCCCCTTGGCCGCCGCCCCCTTGGAGATCCCATCTCCTAGGGCCGGCGCCCCCCCTAGGGGTCCTATATATAGTGGGGGGAGGGAGGGCAGCCGCACCCTAGCCCCTGGCGCCTCCCTCTCCCTCCCGTGAAACTTCTCCCTCTCCCTGAGCTTGGCGAAGCCCTGCCGAGATCACCGTTGCTTCCACCACCACGCCGTCGTGCTGCTGGATCTCCATCAACCTCTCCTTCCCCCTTGCTGGATCAAGTTGGAGGAGATGTCTTCCCAGCCGTACGTGTGTTGAACGCGGAGGTGCCGTCCGTTCGGCGCTAGGTCATCAGTGATTTGGATGACGACGAGTACGACTCCATCAACCCCGTTCTCTTGAACGCTTCCGCTCGTGATCTACAAGGGTATGTAGATGCACTCCCCTCTCCCTCGTTGCTAGATGACTCCATAGATTTATCTTGGTGATGCATAGAAAATTTTTAAAATTCTGCTACGTTCCCCAACAGCAACGTCGTAATAGACCAAAGCGCCGCAATAACGGCGATAACAACGAAGATACGACAGTCAATGCCGGATTAAGAGGCTCTAGATCCGGTCAGTAGAAAAAGCCATTCAAAAGAAATACTCTGGCTCCGTCCAGTCTGGAACGCATACTGGATCGCTCGTGTCAAATCCATGGCACCCCCGACAAGCCAGCCAATCACACCAACAAAGAATGCTGGGTGTTCAAGCAGGCCGGCAAGTTAAATGCCGAAAACAAGGACAAGGGGCTGCATAGCGATGACGAGGAGAGCCCCGGCCACCGAACACAGGAGGACAGAAGGGGTTTCCCCCACAAGTGAAGACGGTGAATATGATATATGCAACCCACATCCCCAAGAGGGAGCGGAAGCGTGCACTAAGGGACGTCTATGCGATGGAGCCCGTCGCCCCAAAGTTCAACCCATGGTCTTCTTGCCCGATCACCTTCGATCACAGGGATCACCCCACTAGCATCCGTCATGGCGGATCCACCGCACTGGTCCTAGACCCCATCATTGATGAATTTCACCTCACTCGAGTCCTTATGGACGACGGCGGCAGCCTGAACCTGATTTATCAGGATATAGTGCGAAAAATGGGCATCGATCCCTCGAGGATCAAACCCAGCAAAACCACCTTAAAAGGCGTCATCCCAGGTGTAGAGGCCCATTGCACAGGCTCAATCACACTGGAAGTGGTCTTCGGATCACCGGATAACTTCCGAAGCGAAGAGTTAATCTTTGACATCGTCCCTTTTCGCAGTGGCTATCATGCACTGCTCGGACGGACAGCATTTGCAAAATTCAATGCAGTGCCGCATTACGCATACCTCAAGCTCAAGATGCCAGGACCTCGCGGGGTCATAAAAGTAAATGGAAACACAGAACGCTTGCTCCGTACGGAAGAGCACACAGCGGCCCTTGCAGCAGAGGCACAAAGCAGCCTGTTCAGGCAGACCACTCATTCGGCGTCACGGCCCCCAGACACCTTTAAGCGAGTCCGGAACTAGCTGCAACAGGATCGCCTGGCACGATCAGAGCTCGCCTAGCAATCCGGCCCCCGTCCCAGTCCTAGTGAAGCGACGAAATCTGTTCCGCGCGTACATAACTACGCATTAAAAATACCATGGACATAGGCGGGGGCACCACCAGGACACACCCCGCATTGTGGCTTAACCACACTAGGGGCTATATACCTTCGACATTCCTTTTCTCTTTCAGGGCCTAACTCTTTGGAAGCCCTTCCCGGCAGTATGATTGCCAGACACATTCCGGAAGCAACAACCAAGGCGGCAAGAAGCTAAGATGAACACGGGAACCGCCAGGTGGTCTCTAGTAATACTTGATATACCCGCTTTTCACTATTTATGCGTAGCTTGCCCTGGGATAGGACATTTCAAATTGTCCTACTTTATGCTTATTGCACTACTTGTACCAGTACGCTTCGACGTATTATTCAAATAACAATGCATATCATTAATCTGTCCTTGCATTATTTAAGTCTTTCTCTTATATGTCCATTTACGACAATCCGCACCCGCACATGCGGGTACAGTTAGTTCGCCAAGGGTCCTCGTTTACCCCATAAGACGGCGCAAGAAGTCCGAACAGTTTCGACAGTGCGGCACCCCGAACTTATAGCATTATATGCATCAGCTCTGAATCATGTCTTTGGTCAAATGTTGGGTTGCCCGGCTCCCATGCTTTGGTACCTTATGTTCCGCTATATCGGCTAAGGTAGCGGTGGGAGAACTACTGCGATTGTGTCCCAGTTCTTCCGGACAAGCACCTCAGTAGAGAAAGCCAAAAACTGACTGTCATGATAAGGCGAGAGACGGGTCGCTGTTCGAGAGGTCTCAAGTCCTTAAAGACTTTTTCCGCTTCGGACGAGGAGTCGGCCTTGCCCGGCTTAGGCATGTATAGCGCCCCAAATTCGGCCCTCCGAATACCAGGGGCTTCGCCAAAAATTTAAAATCATAGACTTCTATGGCTAAGTGAGAGTGATAAAGCATTATAGTCCGATTGACTGGTTCGTTGCGCTGAACACCTCCCTTGAAGGACCCAAAATTGAAGTAAAGAGTGTTCAGATTTATCCCGAACACCCCAATACTATTTACATGGGGGTAGAAGCCGACGACTGGCCAACTCTCAGGTTTTATAAATGGCCGCACAGAAGGTAATATTTTAAATTAAGAAACCGTTGCATGGCTATGATAGCCTGGCTTATTAGGGATGGTAGACTACTCATATCAATAAGGAATTCCTTCTTTTCTAGGAGCCCATTCGGACAGAACTCCAAAGTTAAGCGTGCTCAGCTTGGAGTAGTGTCAGGATGGGTGACCGACCGGGAAGTTGCTCCCGGGTGCGCACGAGTGAGGACAAAGTGCGCAGAAAAGACTAGTATTGATCTATGGGGCCAGTCTAGATCCCGCCAGGAGTAACGACCACCGGCGGGTGTGTCCGGGGCGTTACAAGTTGGTATCAGAGCCGACCCTCGCGGTTACACGGATGGTTGCGGACAGGTGCGCGGTCATGTTGTTCATGACGTTTGTGACCCGTCGTGGCACCCGGCATGGCACATGTACTGGACTGGATGCACAGACGTATGTGCCAAGAGGGAACGTTCATGTGGCCCGACGAGGACGTCAGTTCCTCTGAGTGGGGGTGTATGTGATAGCCTAGCTTATTAGGGATGGTAGACTACTCATATCAATAAGGAATTCCTTCTTTTCCGGGAGCCCATTCAGACAGAACTCCAAAGTTAAGCGTGCTCAGCTTGGAGTAGTGTCAGGATGGGTGACCGACCGGGAAGTTGCTCCCGGCTGCGCACGAGTGAGGACAAAGTGCGAGACTAGTATTGATCTGTGGGGCCAGTCTAGATCCCGCCAGGAGTAACGACCACCGGCGGGTGTGCCCGGGGCGTTACAATGGCGCAAACGAACTCGTTTAATATTACAGGATCACACGGGCATGTTCATTCAAAAATTACATCCTTGGAACACTCATCTGCCACTAAGCGGGAACCCTTCAGGACACTTTCATAATAATTCTCGGGGCAGCGATGCTCCTTGCCCTCCGGCGGCCCCTCCTTCACTAGCTTCACGGCGTCCAGCTTCGCCCAGTGCACCTTCACCCAAGCAAAAGCCCTGCGTGCACCCTCGATGCAGACGGACCGCTTGATGACTTCAAGTCGTGGGCAGGCTTCCACAAGCTGCCTCACCAGACCGATGTAGCTGCCGGACAGGGGCTCGCCAGGCCACATCCGGACTATAAGGCCCCTCATGGCCTGTTCGGCCGCCTTGTGAAGCTCGACCAACTGCTTCAGTTGGTTGCTCAAGGGCACGGGGTGTTCGGTCCCAGTATATTGAGACCAGAACAACTTCTCCATTGAGCTTCCCTCCTCAGCCCGGTAAAACTTGGCGGCATCTAGCACACTGCGGGGAAGATCTGCAAATGCTCCTGGAGAGCTCCGAACTTGGGTAAGAAAAAGGAAAGTCTCCTTCACATGCTTGCTTTGCATATTGAATGCCTTACCTGCTGCTATCTTCTTTGTTGGTGAACGTTGCAGAAAACAAAAAAATTTCCTACTCGTTTCACCAAGATCCATCTAGGAGTTCATCTAGCAACGAGCCATCGGATGCATCTACATACCTTTGTAGATCGCGTGCGGAAGCGTTCAAAGAACGGTGATGATGTAGTCGAACACGACGTGATTCAAATCACCGATGACCAAGCGCCGAACGGACGGCACCTCCGCGTTCAACACACGTACGGGACGGGAGACGTCTCCTCCTTCTTGATCCAGCAAGGGGAAGGAGAGGTTGATGAAGATCCAGCAGCACGACGGCGTGGTGGTGGATGCAGGGCGTCACAGTAGCAGGGCTTCGCCTATACTACGAGAGAGAGACGTAACGGGGAGAGAGGGAGGCGCCAGGGGCTGGTGTGTCAAGTCCCTCCTCTCCCCCACTATATATAGGAGGGCCAAGGGGGGTGGTGCGCCAGCCTAGGAGATCCAATCTCCTAGGTGCGGCAGCCAAGGGGAGGTTTCCCTCCCCCCCAAGGCACCTAGAGGTGCCTTCCACCATTGGGACTCTTCCCTTAAGTGGAACCCTAGGCGCATGGGCTTTTGGGGCTGGTGCCCTTGGCCCATCTAGGCCAAGGTGCACCCCCTACAGCCCATGTGGCCCCCCGGGACAGGTGGCCCCACCCGGTGGGCCCCCGGGACCCCTCCGGTGGTCCCGGTACAATACCGATAACCCCGAAACTTGTCCCGATGGCCGAAACAGCACTTCCTATATATAATTCTTTACCTCCGGACCATTCCGGAACTCCTCGTGACGTCCGGGATCTCATCCGGGACTCCGAACAACATTCGGGTTACTGCATACACATATCTTTACAACCCTAGCGTCACTGAACCTTAAGTGTGTAGACCCTACGGGTTCGGGAGACAAGCAGACATGACCGAGACGACTCTCCGGTCAATAACCAACAGCGGGATCTGGATACCCATGTTGGCTCCCACATGCTCCACGATGATCTCATCGGATGAACCACGATGTCGAGGATTCAATCAACCCCGTATGCAATTCCCTTTGTCAATCGATATGTTACTTGCCCGAGATTCGATCGTCGGTATCCCAATACCTCGTTCAATCTCGTTACTGGCAAGTCACTTTACTCGTACCGTAATGCATGATCCCATGACCAGACACTTGGTCACCTTGAGCTCATTATGATGATGCATTACCGAGTGGGCCCAGTGATACCTCTCCGTCATACAGAGTGACAAATCCTAGTCTTGATCCATGTCAACCCAACAGACACTTTCGGAGATACCCGTAGTCTACCTTTATAGTCACCCAGTTACGTTGTGACGTTTGGTATACCCAAAGCACTCCTACGGTATCCGGGAGTTACATGATCTCATGGTCTAAGGAAAAGATACTTGACATTGGAAAAACTCTAGCAAACGAACTATACGATCTTGTGCTATGTTTAGGATTGGGTCTTGTCCATCACATCATTCTCCTAATGATGTGATCTCGTTATCAATGACATCCAATGTCCATAGTCAGGAAACCATGACTATCTGTTGATCAACGAGCTAGTCAACTAGAGGCTTACTAGGGACATGTTGGTGTCTGTTATTCACACATGTATTACGATTTCCGGATAACACAATTATAGCATGAATAAAGACAATTATCATGAATAAGGAAATATAATAATAAAGCTTTTATTATTGCCTCTAGGGCATATTTCCAACAGTCTCCCACTTGCACTAGAGTCAATAATCTAGTTACATTGTGATGAATCGAACACCCATGGAATTCTGGTGTTGATCATGTTTTGCTCTAGGGAGAGGTTTAGTCAACGGATCTGCTACATTCAGGTCCGTATGTACTTTACAAATATCTATGTCTCCATCTTGAACATTTTCACGAATGGAGTTCAAGCGACGCTTGATGTGCCTTGTCTTCTTGTGAAACCTGGGCTCCTTGGCAAGTGCAATAGCTCCAGTGTTGTCACAGAAAAGTTTGATTGGCCCTGACGCATTGGGTATGACTCCTAGGTCGGTGATGAACTCCTTCACCCATATTGCTTCATGTGCTGCCTCCGAGGCTGCCATGTACTCCGCTTCACATGTAGATCCTGCCACGACGCTCTGCTTGCAACTGCACCAGCTTACTGCCCCACCATTCAAAATATACACATATCCGGTTTGTGACTCAGAGTCATCCAGATCTGTGTCGAAGCTAGCGTCGACGTAACCCTTTACGACGAGCTCTTCGTCACCTCCATAAACGAGAAACATTTCCTTAGTCCTTTTCAGGTACTTCAGGATATTCTTGACCGCTGTCCAGTGTTCCTTGCCGGGATTACTTTGGTACCTTCCTACCAAACTTACGGCAAGGTTTACATCAGGTCTGGTACACAGCATGGCATACATAATAGAACCTATGGCTGATGCATAGGGGATGACGCTCATCTCTTCTATATCTTCTGCCGTGGTCGGACATTGAGCTGAGCTCAATTTCATACCTTGTAACATAGGCAAGAACCCCTTCTTAGATTGATCCATATTGAACTTCTTCAATATCTTATCAAGGTATGTGCTTTGTGAAAGACCTATGAGGCGTCTCGATCTATCTCTAAAGATTTTGATGCCTAATATATAAGCAGCTTCTCCAAGGTCCTTCATTGAAAAACTCTTATTCAAGTAGGCCTTGATGCTGTCCAAGAGTTCTATATCATTTCCCATCAATAGTATGCCATCTACATATAAAATGAGAAATGCTACAGAGCTCCCACTCACTTTCTTGTAAACGCAGGCTTCTCCATAAGTCTGCGTAAACCCAAACGCTTTGATCATCTCATCAAAGCGAATGTTCCAACTCCAAGATGCTTGCACCAGCCCATAAATCGAGCGTTGGAGCTTGCACACCTTGTCAGCATTCTTAGAATCGACAAAACCTTCCGGCTGCATCATATACAATTCTTCCTTAAGGAAACCATTAAGGAATGCCGTTTTGACGTCCATTTGCCATATCTCATAATCGTAGAATGCGGCAATTGCTAACATGATTCGGACGGACTTTAGCTTCGCTACCAGTGAGAAAGTCTCATCGTAGTCAACCCCTTGAACTTGTCGATAACCCTTAGCGACAAGTCGAGCTTTATAGATGGTCACATTACCATCCGCGTCTGTCTTCTTCTTAAAGATCCATTTATTTTCTATGGCTCCGCCGTTCAACGGGCAAGTCAGTCAAAGTCCATACTTCGTTTTCATACATGGATCCTATCTCGGATTTCATGGCTTCTAGCCATTTGTCGGAATCCGGGCCCGCCATCGCTTCTTCATAGTTCGAAGGTTCACTGTTGTCTAACAACATGATTTCCAAGACAGGGTTGCCGTACCACTCTGGTGCGGAACGTGTCCCATGTGGACCTTCGAAGTTCAGTAGCAACTTGATCTGAAGTTTCATGATCATCATCATTAACTTCCTCTCTAGTCGGTGCAGGCACCTCAGGAACATTTTCTTGAGTTGCGCCACTTTCCGGTTCAAGAGGGAGTACTTCATCCAGTTCTACTTTCCTCCCACTTACTTCTTTCGAGAGAAACTCTTTCTCTAGAAAGGATCCATTCTTGGCAACAAAGATCTTGCCTTCGAATCTGAGGTAGAAGGTATACCCAATAGTTTCTTTAGGGTATCCTATGAAGACGCATTTTTCCGATTTGGGTTCGAGCTTTTCAGGTTGAAGTTTCTTGACATAAGCATCGCATCCCCAAACTTTCAGAAATGATAGCTTAGGTTTCTTCCCAAACCATAATTCATACGGTGTCGTCTCAACAGATTTCGACGGATCCCTATTTAAAGTGAATGCGACAGTCTCTAAAGCATAGCCCCAAAAAGAATAGCGGTAAATCGGTTAAGAGACATCATAGATCCGCACCATATCTAAATAGAGTGCGATTACGACGTTCGGACACACCATTACGCTGAGGTGTTCCAGGCGGCGGTGAGTTGTGAAACTATTCCACATTTTCTTAAGTGTGTGCCAAATTCGTGACTCAAGTATTCTCCTCCACGATCTGATCGCAGAAACTTGATTTTCCTGTCACGTTGATTTTCAACCTCACTCTGAAATTCCTTGAACTTTTCAAAGGTTTCAGACTTGTGTTTCATTAAGTAGATATACCCATATCTACTTAAATCATCAGTGAGCGTGAGAACATAACGATAGCCACCGCGAGCCTCAACACTCATTGGACCGCACACATCAGTATGTATGATTTCCAATAAGTTGGTTGCTCGCTCCATTGTTCCTGAGAATGGAGTCTTGGTCATCTTACCCATGAGGCATGGTTCGCACGTGTCAAATGATTCATAATCAAGAGACTCTAAAAGTCCATCTGCATGGAGCTTCTTCATGCGTTTGACACTTATGTGACCAAGGCGGCAGTGCCACAAGTATGTGGGACTATCATTATCAACCTTACATCTTTTGGTACTCACATTATGAACATGTGTAGTATTACGTTCGAGATTCATAAAGAATAAACCATTCACCATAGGAGCATGACCATAAAACATATCTCTCATATAAATAGAACAACCATTATTCTATGATTTAAATGAGTAGCCATCTCGAATTAAACGAGATCCCGATACAATGTTCATGCTCAAAGATGGCACTAAATAACAATTATTAAGGTTTAAAACTAATCCCGATGGTAAATATAGAGGCAGCGTGCCGACGGCAATCACATTGACCTTGGAACCATTCCCGACGCGCATCGTCACCTTGTCCTTTGCCAGTTTCCGCTTATTCCGCAGCCCCTGCTTTGAGTTACAAATGTGAGCAACTGCACCGGTATCAAATACCCAGGAGCTACTACGGACACTAGTAAGGTACACATCAATTACATGTATATCACATATACCTTTTGTTTTGCCGGCCTTCTTGTCTGCTAAGTATTTAGGGCAGTTCCGCTTCCAGTGACCGCTTCCCTTGCAATAAAAGCACACAGTCTCGGGCTTGGGTCCATTCTTTGGCTTCTTCCCGGCAGCTTGCTTGCCAGGCGCGGCAACCTCCTTGCCGTCCTTCTTGAAGTTCCTTTTACCCTTGCCTTTCTTGAACTTAGTGGCTTTATTGACCATCAACACTTGATGTTCCTTCTTGACTTCTACCTCCGCTGATTTCAGCATTGAGAACAACTCAGGAATGGTCTTTTGCATCCCCTGCATGTTGAAGTTCATCACAAAGCTCTTGTAGCTTGGTGGAAGCGACTGGAGGATTCTGTCAATGACCGCATCATCCGGGAGATTAACTCCCAGCTGAGACAAGCGGTTATGTAACCCAGACATAGTGAGTATGTGCTCACTGACAGAACTATTTTCCTCCATCTTACAGCTGAAGAACTTATCGGAGACTTCATATCTCTCGATTCGGGCATGAGCTTGAAAAACCATTTTCAGCTCTTCGAACATCTCATATGCTCCATGTCTCTCAAAACGCTTTTGGAGCCCCGGCTCTAAGCTGTAAAGCATGCCGCACTGAACGAGGGAGTAGTCGTCAACACGTGTCTGCCAAGCGTTCATAACGTCTTGGTTCTATGGGACGGGAGCTTCACCTAGCGGTGCTTGTAGGACATAATCTTTCTTGGCAGCTATGAGGATGATCCTCAGGTTCCGGACCCAGTCCGTATAGTTGCTGCCATCGTCTTTCAGCTTGGTTTTCTCTAGGAACGCATTGAAGTTGAGGACTACGTTGGCCATTTGATCTACAAGACATATTGTAAATATTTTAGACTAAGTTCATGATAATTAAGTTCATCTAATCAAATTATTAATGAACTCCCACTTAGATTAGACATCCCTCTAGTCATCTAAGTATTACATGATCCGAGTTAACTAGGCCGTGTCCGATCATCACGTGAGACAGACTAGTCAACATCGGTGAACATCTTCAGGTTGATCGTATCTTCTATATGACTCATGCTCGACCTTTCGGTCTTCTGTGTTCCGAGGCCATGTCTGTACATGCTAGGCTCGTCAAGTCAACCTAAGTGTTTGCATGTGTAAATCTGTCTTACACCCGTTGTATGTGAACATTTTTATATTTTGAATGCTTACCTCAAAGCCTGTCGGGAGGCTGGCGCAAGCTTTGGTCAGTCCGTTTTTGGCGGACTGAACCTTCTTGACCACCGCACTCATGATAGTGCGGTGCTCTTCATCGATGGAAGTGCTGTGAAGCGCTTCCAGCAAGTTGTCCGGTGCCTCTAGTTGGACAGAGGACACCAGCACCGATGGTTGGCCCCCCTTCATGGGGGACCACCTGCCAGAGTCCGGAACCATCCAAGGCTCCGGCGCAGTGTCCGGCTGGGGCCCGAACTTGAAGCCCGTAGGAGCCTCGCTCCCTTGGTACCCAGGGTCCGGGAGGCCGCCGCGAGGCGCCCCCAGGATCACCTCCCCTTGGCTCGGTGCCTTTTGGGACAACACCTCGGCGTTGTCCGTAGGGCGAGGGGTTGAAGCGACCGGAGGAGAACCGCTGTTCATATCCGACGAGTCCAAGGAGCCGCTCGACGATGGTACGCCGAGATGAGCTCGGGACGGACTGCATAATCATGATTCGGCATGAGGAAAGGCGATACAATAAAACATACCATGAAGTACTATGGTGTCCAGACACTTACGACTTCACCAGGGGCTTATCCCTGGGTAGCCACTCGTCGCCGCTGTCGGCGGTCCTCGCGGCACAGTCCGGAGGGAGGATCTTTCCCTTCTTGGAACCTTCGGCCTCCCCGGATGGGTCGGCCTTCCTTTTCTCGTCTCCCCGGCTGGGGGGGAGAACCTTTCCCCTCCTCCTCGTTTCCGTGGGAGGAGTGTGCGTCGGAGTCATCGGACGATGAGTCGGATATAACCTTGCGTCGGAGACCCTTTCAGGTCCCCGAGGCCTTCTTCTTGGCCTTCTTTTCCGGCACCTCGTAAGGTGCCGGAGTCAGCATCTTCGTTAGAAGAGCGTTTGCAGGATCTTCGGCAGGGGGCTGGGCAATCAAGCTGCTCCGATGTCTCTATACAGTCCTATTAATGACATGAAAGCTTAGATCCAGCACATAACTAAACCAGGGCAAATAAATACCCTGAGATATATAAAAGCCTACCGGATGGGCGCGGCGCTTTGCGCTGAGTCCGCGGTCCTCGGTGAGGGAGGGAGGCATCTCGGCACCCTTGAAAAGCACCCTCCAGATGTCCTCGTGCGTTGTGTCGTAGAGCTCTCACAGCATCTGGTGCTTGGCCGAGTCGAACTCCCACAAAATACATGTCCGTCGTTGACACGGAAGGATCCGGTGGAAGAGCATAACCTGGACCACGTTGACGAGCTTGATTTTCTTGTTCATCATGTTTTGGATGCAGGTCTAGAGTCCGTTCAGCTCTACCGCGGAACCCCGGGACAGGCCCTTCTCTTTCCAAGAGGTGAGCCACGTGGGGATTCCGGATCAAAATTTGGGGGCCGCCACCCAGTTGGATTCACGCGGCTCGGTGATGTAGAACCACCCCGATTGCCACCCCTTTATGGTATCCACATAGGTGCCCTCGAGCCAGGTGACATTAGGCATGTTGCCCACCATGGAGCCTCCGCACTCTGCTTGCTGGCCACCCACCACCTTCGGTTTGACATTGAAGGTTTTCAGCCATAGGCTGAAGTGGGGCCTGATGCGGAGGAAGGCCTCGCACACGACGATAAACGCCGAGATGTTGAGGATGAAATTGGGGGCCAGATCATGAAAATCCAGCCCGTAGTAGAACATGAGCCCGCGGACAAACGGGTGGACAGGGAATCCCAGTCCGCAGATGAAATGGGTAAGAAAAACTACCCTCTCATGGGGTTCGGGCGTTGGGACGATCTGCCCTGCATTCGGCAGCCAGTGCGCGATATCCGCAGCCAGGTATCCGGCTTCCCGTAACTCTTTGATGTTCTCCTCTGTGATGGAGGAGACCATCCACTTGCCTCCTGCTCCAGACATGCTTGGAGTGGTTCGAGAAGAAGAACGCGAGCTTGGGCGCTAGAGCTCGAGTGTGCGGGAATGGGTAAGCGAGGAGGAAGAAGGCGTGGGTGAAAAAAGTAAATCTTTGTCCCTTTTATAAGGGCGGAAGAGGCGATGTGCCTCCCCACTTGCCTAGCAAAACCGCTTATTCCCCAGGCGTCGTAATTGATGGTGCGGTTGGGTTACCCACGTCCGTATTGATGAGAATCCCGTGATAAGGGGAACACGATCTCTGCTTTGACAAGACGTGTCAAGAAAACCGCCTCGCGATATGTGCGGAGCTGGTTAAGAAAAGCGGTTCGAATAAAAACCGGGCCATGGCATGACGTCATGCTATCAAAACGTGTCAGCAGATTAGATTTGTGGAAATATTATTCTCTCTATAGTGGTATGTGGAACTTATTTTGCAGGGTCGGACACTATCCTTGTATTCAAACTCTTCCGTGGTGTTTTCGGAGGAGGAACCCGCCTTGCAATGCCGAAGACAACACTGCGCATCGGACTCATCGTCATTGAAGCCCGGTTCAGGGGCTACTGAGGGAGTCCTGGATTAGGGGGTCTCCGGACAGCCGGACTATATCCTTTGGCCGGACTGTCGGACTATGAAAATACAAGTTTGAAGACTTCGTCTCGTGTCCGGATGGGACTTTACTTGGCGTAGAAGGGAAGCTAGGCAATACGGATATGTATATCTCCTCCTTTGTAACCGACCTTATGTAACCCTAGCCTCCTCCGGTGTCTATATAAACCGGAGGGTTTTAGTCCGAAGGACAACATACAATCATACCATAGGCTAGCTTCTAGGGTTTAGCCTCTTCGATCTCGTGGTAGATCAACTCTTGTAATACTCATATCATCAATAACAATCAAGCAGGACGTAGGGTATTACCTCCATCAAGAGGGCCCGAACCTGGGTAAACATCGTGTCCCCTGCCTCCTGTTACCATCCGCCTTAGACGCATAGTTCCGGACCCCCTACCCGAGATCCGCCGGTTTTCAAACCGACAGTTGCCGTTTGATCTGGGAGCATCCAACGGTGCACACATACGGTCCGTGGGGTTTGGGTTCTGGCCAATCAGAACGCACGACTCAGATCGCACGCGCAGTAGGGGGAAGGGGGGCATCGGCCACGGTTTGGTAGGCACACAACTTTCGTGAGTGAATCGTGTGCTATTTGAAAATATTTCATCAGAAGAATCTCGGTTTTTAAATCCCTGTAAATCCAAAACTCACCTGAAAATCGTGAAACCTGGCATGGTGTCACGACATGGCACGTATATGTCGAGGAATTTTTTTCATCCATTTTGGCGCAAGTTTTATTACAAGCCTCTTACAAACCAGAGCTTCTCTCAAAGAAGCCTCATGGTTCCGATAGGGAAACGTGTCCCCCTTATGGGCAAAACGTAATCACTGCCTCTTTTTGCCTTGTATATTCTTCTACAGGCGACATGGAACAACATGATATCTGTGCTGAAATTTAAACTTATTCAGGGTTCGTTTGGCCTTTTTATACACTAATTGAGTTTCCTATGAATTTAATGTCCATAATTCAAATCTGAACTTCAAATACATGCTTCAGTTCACAAAAACGGCTAGAAAAATTAGACATGTGTCCTTGGGTGCATGTTTAGGTCCCATGCCACGAATGGGAACGAATTACAACCATACCGGCGTCCTGGTTCGTCCTCAAACATTTGGAATCTCGGTTTTTAAATCCCCGTAAATCCTAAACTCACCAGAAAGTCATGAAAGTTGGCATGGTGTCACGTCATGGCACATATATGTCGTCGTAAAAACATAGTCCAATTTGGGCCCAGCTATATTACAAACCTCTTACAAACCGGAGCTTCTCTCAAAGAAGCCTCGTGGTTCTGATAGGGAAACGTGTTCCCCTTGTGGGCAAAACATAATCACTGCCTCTTTTCGCCTTGTGTTTTCTTCTACGGGCAACATGGAACAATAGGATATCCATGTTGAAATTTAAACTTATTCAGGGTTCGTTTGGCACTTTTATACACTAATTGAGTTTCCTAGGCATTTAATGTCCATAATTCAAATCTGAACTACAAATAAATGCTCCAATTCACCAAAATGGCTAGAAAAATTATACATGTGTCCTTTGGTGCATGTTTAGGTCCCATGCCAGGAATGGGAATGAATTACAACCGCACCGGTGTCCTAGCGCGTCCTCAAACATTTCGAATCTCGGTTTTTAAATCCCCATAAATCCAAAAGTCACAAGAAAGTCATCAAAGGTGGCATGGTGTCACATCATGGCACATATATGTCGTGGTAAAAACATTGCCAATTTGTGCCAAGCTTTATTACAAACCTCTTACAAACCGGAGCCTGTCGCAAGAACCCTCGTGGTTTCGATAGGGAAATGTGTCCCCTTGTGGGACAAATGATAATCGCTCCCTCTTCTAGCCTCATATTTTCTTCTATACACAACACAGAACAACGGGAGATTCACACTGAACTTTGAAATTATTCAGGGTTTGTTTGACCTTTTTTATTCATTAATTGAGTTTTCTAGGCATTTAATGTCCATAATTCAAATCCGAACTACAAATACATGCTCCAGTGCACCAAAACGGCTAGAAAAATGTACATGTGTCCTTGGGGTGCATGTTTAGGTCCCATGGAACGAATGGGAATGAATTCAACTGTCTCGCTGTCCTGGCTTGGCCACAAACATTGCGAATCTCGGTTTTTAAATCTCTGTAAATCCAAACCTCACCAGGCAATCATGAAACTTGGCATGGTGTCACTACATGGTGCATATAATTGTCTAATTTGGGCGAAGCTATATTACAAGCCTCTTACAAACCGGAGCCTGTCACAGCCCTCGTGGTTCCGGTACGGAAACATGCCCCTCTTGTGGGTGAAACGATAATCGCTGCCTCTTCTCGCCTTGAACTTTGTTTTCTACAGGCAACATAGAATAACAGGAGTGTTGTGCTGAAATTTGAAACTGTTCAGGTTTTGTTTGGCCATTGTATATGTTAATTAAGTTTTCTAGGCACTTAATGTAGTGCATAATTCAAATTTGAAATACAAGCACATGCTCCAGTGAAGCAAAATGGGTGGGAAATCGTGCATGTGTCATTGGGTGCATGTTTAGGTCTGATTTAAGGAATGGGAATGGATTACAAACTTCTCGTCGTCCTGAAACATTGAGAATGTCGGTTTTTAAATCCCAGTCAATCAAAAACTCACCCAAAAAACATGAAACTTGGCATGGTTTCATGACATTGCACATATATGCCATGGTAAAAAAATCGTCTAGTTTGAGACAAGGCACACACATTAATTGCCAACGAAGTCCTTTTTGAAACAAATAGCTGACACATTAATATCGTAAACAGTTGCATTATATGAACCGTGTCAAAATTTAACCATACTCAGTGGCATGCGTGCAGCTGTTTGATTAGACAGGGCGAGCGAGAAGGCTATCGTGTAGGCTCGACAGGACGCATGCGAGCAGTCCGCCATGCAGGCTCGACGAGATGCGTGCATCCTGTCCACCTCGCAGGCTTGACGGGACACGTGCGAGCAGCAAGGCCACCCATGCTCACCGGGAAGCGAGCTCTTTGACCTCCATGCACAAGCCGCCGCTCGCCTCGCTCACAACTTCTCCATTAATGGGTTAATTAAAGCACCTGGACGGAGGGTGTTTGCTTGTGATCCCATGGCAGCATTTGCTTTTTTCGTATTTTCAACTCGTATTTTGGCCTAATTTAAATTGCCACATAGGCAATAGATAATACAACGACAAATAAATTGGCAACGGATAACACGATGACAAATTTACAATGGCGCAGATAATAATTGTCTTACATATTCCGGATAATTTAAAATGCCACATGCGGCAAGGCCCGGAAGACACGGGGGAAAGAGAAGAAGGAAATCGCAGACAACGATCTGGGTTGTTATTGTCTCTACTCGTCGTTGGATCGCCGGGCGACGACATCCTCCAGCTCCTTCAATTCCTTACGACTTTGCTTGAAAGAAGCCAAGGATTCCTCCACCTCCCGCTCGCACTTGATCCGGAGCTTCCTCAAGTCACCCATCAGTTCCTCGACAACCGCTGTCAGCGTCATCCCCGAGGCACTGCTCTGCTCATGCAGCATCTTCCAGCCGGCGGCCTCCTCCTCCTTCTCGGCGAGTTCCTTGAGGAGCTTCGCATTGTCACCCATGAGTAACTTGACAAGGTCGGTCGCCTTGTCAACCAAGGCATCGCTGATCTCGAGCAGCTTCATCAAGCCGTCGACAAGCTCCTGCTGCTTAATGACGCCAGCGAGAATGTCGTCGTCGCCGGCCAAGGACTTCAGGAATGCTAGCTCGGCATGATGGCCGACGCGGGGAGTGCTCTTGTGAGAGCCCTCGCGTGCCCGTGAGAGCTCGTTAGAGGGCTCCGCGGCGCGCCGAGACATCTCCGCTGCGGTTGCGGATTCGTGGCGGGACCTCCCTAATGCTTCTGCGGCCTTGGTCTTTGCTGCCTGGTTATATGTCCACCCAAAACTCCTCCTACCGGTCATGGCGGAACGACTTGACAGGAAAGACCAGTTTTGTGGGTGATGAGGAGAGGAACTGTGAAGTAATTTTCGAGTGGGTAGTTTTTATAGCCCGGTGCTAAGTGTGAACACATATTAGTTTAATAGGTGTGAACAGATTTGGAATTACTTATTGCGTTGTAATCTGCAATGTGACGAGAAAGAAGGTCAAAATTTATTGAAGGCAGAAGGTTGACCACGTGGTTGCTCGCTGTTGAGGCGGCCGCGGCGCGCTCTACTCGCGTCCATTTGCGCGTTTTGCTCACCATTGAGGCAGCCGCGGCACGCTCCCCTCTGGCGTCCCTGCGAGCACTCTGCTCATCGTTGAGGCAAATTTACAATGGCAACGGTTAATAATTGTCTTACATATTCAGGATAATTTCAAATGCCACATGCGGCAAATCCCATAACACTAACGACCTACATATGCATACAATTATAATAAAATATAGGCTAAAAGGCTGAGCTAGAGGCCTTCCGACGACGGTGTTCTCGGACTCCATAATCAGCACAGCACCCTTGCGGCCGTTCACTCCAAGTGTCCCAACCTGCTTCCGCCTACGGAGCTGCTGGCACTGGGAGGCTCTTGGGGCTGCTGGGCCTCTTCCAGAAGAGCTTGACAACGTGCAATCATGCGCATGATATCTCCACGGAATCGCTCCATTTCCATGTCTCTGGCCTGGTAGCAAATTCCGTCCATCACCTGCATCCTCAAGATATCATGTTGGCGATGTTCTACTTTGGGGATGTCAACTCCGCTAAGGATGCGCTCGAGCCAGGCCACCACATCATCGGGATCGAGGTTGACACGGCTGCCACGGGCAATGATGAAGCCGTAGGTTGTGTGTGTCTTGACTGAATCGCATAGGTCCTCTGCCCATTCCTTGTGGAGCATGAGGTTCTCGATGAGCACTGGTGACGGCGGCTCTTCGAGTGGGTCGTTGATCATGTCGCCGAGAAGCTCTGGATCTTTTGCACGATGGATGGAAAACTATCCATCACACCTCCTCTGCAATACGTCAATTGTGCGCCCAAGGACTGTGACGCTGATATCGCTGCCGATGGGCCATGGTGCCTGCATCGGCCGATGAAGCTCTTGCTACCCGACCTGCTCCGGCTCGTTCTCCTCGTCGAAGATGTAACGCAGGTAGGCATCAACATCGAAGCTTTGGTCGTTGCCTGGCATGCTTGGAATAAATAATAGTAGATGGGTGAGGACTAGATTTGCGCAGAGTGTCGCAATGGTGCATTGCCGTATGTCTTATATGAAGCAAGCCATTAGCTAGTGGCGAGAAACTGATGAGGGAAGAGGCGTGGATTTTACAATTCACCCATGTGGAGCGCGGGAAGACTAAGTGGAGCACACACACACAACCTGAATACCATATCCGGTGCCATGTGTTATTTATCACACCAGTACTAATCATCGCACACGAGTACTCGCAGACGCATTGTGTGCGATACTCCTAGCCACCGCAAGCAACTAGTTTGCATTTTTCAAAGTTTTTTGTACACACAGCATCGCACACGAACTAACTATGTTAACCGTCTGTGTTGTAATTTCTCATCGCAAACAGTTCATCCGAGTCGGATGTTTGCCATGTATCACACACATCTTGTTAAGTTGAACCATTTTTGTTGTGTTCCCTAATCGAAAACAGTTCGTCCGAGTGAACCGTATGTCGTATATCACACACACCTTGATCTGGCTAACTGTTTCAGTTGATCTCCCTAATAGCAAACAGTTCATTGGGGCGAACTATATGTCGTATATCGCACACACATTGTATGGCTGCCCGTTTCTGTTGTTCTGCCTCATCACAAACAGTTCAAATGGATTAACCGTGTGCCCTGCATTGCACACGCAACTAAAATCCGAACCGTGTTTGATGGCTCCACCCTCGCAAACGTTTTGCACCTTTTGACGGTTTTTTACATCCTCGTTTGCGATTAATGCATCGCACACAGTTTCGTCAAAGGGTCTCTGATCGTAGTGTCGCATTAACAACATCCTGCAATAGTGCGAGGTGTTTGAAATACGTTCCCATTTCTTGCATTGTACATAAGCATCCAGCCATGGACGCATATATGATTTTACAACCCATTTTGGTGCAGCAGAGCATGTGCATATAGTTTAATTTTGAATTATGCACCTTAAATGCCTAAGAAAAATTAGTTAATGTACAGAAATGTCCAAACGAACCCCGAATAATTTCAATTTTTCTGACTACACTCCCATAGTTGCATGTTCATTGCAGATGAAAGTTCTAGCAATTCAAACACCCTCCTTCGCCGCTATGACTCCATTATGTATTTCAAATCAAGATGAAAATCAAGTTGGTCACACATGGTTTATTATCACCAACCATGTGTGAGGTAGTACAAAATCTCTTGGAGCACCATCGGAGTAGTATATGGCTTACATTAGAAGGTTTGTCAGCTATAGTCCACAGCCGGCACGTCAAGCACATTAGCTCACTCCCCAAATATCATTTGAATGTTCAATCGTCGTCGGTCAAAAATGGGGACGTGGACCTGCATCATGAGGGTAACTTCGGTGGCTCACTCTGCCGAGAGCGCGGCCGCAACCGCCATGAGGGTGCTAACAGCCTGCATAAGCGCGGTCGCAATCTACGATCGGGCGGCTAAGGCAGCCCAAACAGCAGCATCTGTGATGGGGATATCAACTGACGAGAATGGCACGGCAGCTGTCGATTCCGCAGTGGCCGCCTTAGCCCTGATGAAGGCCGCCCACTACCATGTCGAGGCCACCCACGCCCAGCTCCTGGCGGTTACTGCACAAATCGCATGAAGCTTCTCCAACAACGGTTGGCAACCCATGGCCGAAGAGTTTGCAATTGCCAAGAGCATACGAGCAGCCGTCCATTCGCTCGAGGCATACCTTGCCACGATGGAGCCCGTCCAAGCCCAGACTGTGGCCGTCCACGACCAGCTTGTGGCGGCCTTTTCCAAAGAGATGGTAGATGCGGATGGCGAGATGCTTGTCGAGTACGGTGCGATGGATGCCATGGAGCCCCTTCCCCAAGAGATCGTCGGGCGTGAGCTGGACATGGAGGAGGCGGCGGAGATCGACGAGCACTAGTTAGAGTAGTACTCTTTGTTTAATTAAGAGATCCGGTCTTTAATTCGTTAGAGTAATGTTTAGGTCAGCTAGCTCTGTTTAATTGTTGTACCTATTCGACTAAGAAGTGTGGGTGTGCTGTAGCCTTTTTTGTGTACCCAAATTATGCAATGACATGGATGACCACTATAACCAGGGAAATTCAGACCAAAATTTGCACATTCAAACTCATCACACACGAGATAAGCTATATGAATCATTTGTGTTGTTCACATATCATACACAATGCTGAATAAGGACTGTGTATGACACTTTGCGCGCCAGTTTTTCGCTTCACCGAGCCAAAAATTTCGGCTTCCTCGGAAATATCTACCTCCCCGCCCCCTCCCCCTGACCAAAAGCAACATTTCCCCTGTCTCCGCCTTTCTTTCCAAGTTCAAACCTTCACTCCTTGCTTGCAGCACCGCCTCCTCGCCGGTGACCCTCCTTCATGCTGCTCGACCTCGTCGATCCAGGCAGGTAATCCACACCCGACCCCCATCCTCCTCCTCCTACATCTCGCATGCCCCGACCGCCGGCGTCACACCTCCCACCCAAATCACCAACCCCTACCGAAAATAAGCGCCGCCCTAAGCCATGGTGCACGCAATATAGTGTAGCGACCCGACCTCAAACGGTCAAGTCTCTGTGCTTCAGTGTCATCCCTGGATCGGTAATGCTGACACACACAGCATTCGAGGATTTATAACAGAGTAGCAATCACACACTTATTACATCGAATGTCTCAAAAGAGAACTTATTACAATAAATATGGCTTAAGGCCATCTAATAAGATAACAGCGGAAGGCTTGGAAGATAAAGTGAGTCCATCAACTCCAACGACATAGCTGAGCTGCATGGCAACGACCTAACGAACCTTACTCCTCGTCTGAAAAGTCTGCAACATAATACATTGCAGCCCAAAAACGGGTCGGCACATGGAATATGCTGGCAATACAACACAGTAGAGCAAGAACAGAATAATGCTATCACTACATGCATATTTGGCTGGTGGAAATCTCTATGGTTATAGTTTTTGCGAGAAGCCAATTTTTCCTACAACAAAGGAATAGATTTTAATTTAACTATCATGGTAGTTGAAACATCATTGAGAAGGTTCCTCCAACTCAATCCCAATTGAAGTAATTATCAACCCAACAATATTAATTTAAAGAGTGATGAGATACTTAAGATACTCCAAGTACTAGATACTCAAAATTGTCCATAAACGGGGACACGGCTAACCATGATTAGATTGTACACTCTACAAAGGTTTGCGCACTTTTCCCCACAAGACTCGATCGCCTCCGTTGAATTTCTCGCACTACATATTGTTTGAGAAATGGATGACCGAGACATAGTCTTTCAGAAACATTAACTCTCTACTCCGGGCAGACCATACCAAACCTACAACCCACTACCTGCTGATCCACCTCTTCGAGAGCTTCACATAACTTACTCGACTATGTTAGAGCCCATAATAGCTTGTGGCTGCACACGGAAGTTTCTAGCATGAATCATCTCAGTTCCATTTTAGCCTGGGTGGCGGTCCATAGGAAGATCACACGGTACCCCGGGATTTCCAAAAATACAGGCAACACTGGGTTCTCCAGGTGCCTCAATCGACCTAGATGTGTATTCAAGTTGCCACCTTAAGTTGAACCATTAATTAACAATCCCACATCTGTCATGGATTTCACTCACCCAAACCACGTCTACGAGCATAGCATAGCAATATAAGCAACGCGTAGAAGTAACTCCCAAGGGTTTGAGTATAACAGGGCAATAGGTTTTACCTCATCATCTACTTCCCAACCCACATGTTAATGGCATACTAATCATGCAATGTTTGAGGATTGAAACTAATGCATAAAAACTGGGTATGGAAACAGTATGATCAATGTGTTACTTGCCTTGCTGACGATCCGCGAAACCTAGGGATTCGATGTAGCATGCTTTGCACTCCGGGAATTCTATCACAAACAAACAATAGCATACATAAGCAATCAAGCAAAGATGCACTGGCAAAACTCAAATAAGAAGAATTGACCAGAAAGTTCAACTTAAGAACTCCGGTTTGCAAAAAGAATCAAATCGAACGGAGCAACGAAACTCAAACGGCGAAAGAAACAAGATCCGTTTACTAATTTGGACTAAGGTCAAATTTTACAGTAGCAAAATCTTGTTTAAATTGATTAAACAGAAAGTGGGTCTCGAGACGAAGATCTAGGCGCTTGAATCGCTTGCTTCCGATAAACGAGCGAAAAGATAAACTAAAACGAAAATCGGATCAGAAATCACGATTGAAAATAATCGCGGAAAAATATGATAAAAAGAAAACTGACGAACAGGCTAACGAACGAACGTTCGTTGTCTGTAACTATCGAGCGAAAACCGTTCGTTAAAATGAACGTACGGATGAACGTTCGCTAAATAGAAGAACCGGGAAAAACCGGCGAACCAATCTAAAAAACGAACTAGGGTTTTTCTTAAAAAACGAATCGGATTTCTAAAGAAAACCGGCGGCGGCGGCTACCTCGTCGGGTCCGGCGAGGCGCGGGGCTCCGGCGGGCTGGGGCTTTGGCGGCGGGGCGACGGCGGCGCGGCGCTGCCGCGAGGGGTCGCGGCGGCGGTGCTGCGGCGGCGAGGCGCGAGAGGCGGCGGCGTGGCTTGGGAGGCGGGCTGCGGCAGCGGCGGGGTTGGTGGTGGTGGCGGGGACTTGGTGCGGCATATAAAGGGGGAGGGGTGGCTTGGAGGAGGGGCAAGGCGGCGGCGGAAGAGGAGTCCGGCTCGGACTCTTGTCCGAGTCGGCGGCGGCGGCGGCGCGTCCTGGGGGAGATGGGCCAGGCCGGTTGGGTTTCGGCCTAGTCGGCGCTGGAAGTTTTTTTTAAAACAATTCCGCCGAATAGAAAAAAAATCCTAGAAAATAAAATAAAAATGTAAAAATGCCAAAACAAATTTTCACTGTCTAAATAAAATATTTAGAACGAGATGAACATTTTCTTGGCCCTAAAATGCAATTTTAAAAATGTGCAATTTTTCTAATGCAAATAAAATTGCAATAAAATCCGAATAAAATCAAATATTTGATTTTAATATTATTCCTCCAATATTTCAATTATTTTGGAGAAGTCATAATATCTCCTCTCATATATTTTAATATGAAATATTTTCGGAGAGAAAAATAATTAAAACCAAAAATCCTCGTTTCAATATTTGATAAAAATCAAATATGAAAACCGGAAAATCCCCAACTCTCTTCGAGGGTCCTTGAGTTGCTTAGGATTTTCGAGGATCACGAGACGAAAATGCAATAAAATATGATATGCATGAATGATCTATGTATAACATTCCAAAATGAAAATTTGGGATGTTACAAACCTACCCCCCTTAAGATGAATCTCGCCCTCGAGATTCGGGTTGGCTAGAAAATAGGTGTGGGTGGTCTTTGTGAAGATCATCCTCTCATTCCCAGGTGGCTTCATCCTCGGTGTGGTGGCTCCACTGAACTTTGCAAAACTTCATAACCTTGTTGCGGGTGACTCGATTGGCAAACTCAAGAATCTTGACTGGCTTCTCCTCATAAGTCAAATCACTGTCCAGCTGAATCGCCTCCAAGGGTATTGTATCTCTTAGCGGTATATCGGCCATCTCAGCGTGGCACTTCTTCAACTGTGAAACGTGAAACACATCATGAACTCCTGATAGTACTTCAGGTAACTCCAACTTGTAGGCAACTTCTCCCATCCGTTCCAAAACACGATACGGTCCTACAAATCTCGGGGCTAACTTTCCCTTAACTCCAAAACGTTTCACTCCTCGCAATGGTGATACTCGCAGATATGCTCTGTCTCCAATTTCATAGGTTACCTCCTTGCGCTTCGAATCTGCATAACTCTTCTGCCTGGACTGAGCTATCTTCAGTCTATCTCGAATCAGTTTAACTTTCTCCTCAGACTCTTTGATCAAGTCTGGTCCAAACAACTGTCTGTCTCCTACTTCATCCCACATCAGCGGTGTTCTGCACCTTCGTCCATACAGGGCTTCAAATGGTGCCATCTTCAAACTGGCTTGGTAACTATTGTTGTATGAGAACTCTGCGTAAGGCAAATTATCATCCCAACTAGATCTATAATCTAGCGCACAGGCCCTCAACATGTCCTCCAGAATATGGTTGACTCTCTCGGTCTGTCCATCCGTCTGTGGGTGAAATGCTGTACTGAACTCCAATCTCGTTCCCAAATTCTAGTGCAACTGATGCCAAAACTTTGAGGTAAACTGTGTTCCTCTATCGGATACGATGGTCCTCGGAACTCCATGCAGACATACGATCCTAGACATATATATCTTGGCCAACTTCGCACTTGTATAAGTTGTTTTCACTGGGATAAAGTGAGCCACTTTGGTCAAGCGATCAACTACTACCCATATAGAATCATATCCTGATTTGGTCCTGGGTAATCCGGTGATAAAATACATGCCAAGTTTATCCCACTTCCATTCGGGTATCGGCATAGGCTGTAACAATCCTGCTGGCTTTTGATGCTATGCCTTCACTCTCTGACATACATCACATACGGCTACATACTCAGCAATATCTTTCTTCATCCCTGTCAACCAGAAACGTTCCTTTAAATCCAAATACATCTTGGTGTTTCCGGGGTGTATCGAGTATGGTGAGTCATGAGCCTCCTGAAGTATTAACTTCCTGATCTCTGTATTATTGGGCACATAAACTCGGTCCTCAAACCATAAGGTGTCGTGTTCATCCTCACGAAAACCTTTGGCATTTCCTTTGCTCATTCTCTCTTTTATCTCAGCAATCTCTTTGTCATCCTTCTGAGCTTCCCGAATCTTTCCCAACAATGTAGACTGAACCTCCATTGTTGCAACAAAGCCTCTAGGAACAATCTCCAATTGAAGTTCCCTGAGATCCTCTGCTAACTCCTTTGGTAATCCCGTACCCCTTAGGATATTAGCATAACTCTTCCGGCTCAAAGCATCTGCTACGACATTGGCCTTTCCTGGATGATAGTGCAGCTTCATGTCATAATCCTTTATAAGCTCCAACCATCTCCTCTGCCTAAGGTTCAGCTCCTTTTGTGTGAAAATGTACTTCAAACTCTTATGATCCGTGTACACGTCACAACGGTTTCCAATAAGGTAATGTCTCCAAATCTTCAAGGCATGCACTACAGCTACTAGCTCCAAATCACGCGTGGCTTAATTCAACTCATGAGGTTTTAGTTGTCGTGAGGCATACGAAACAACTCTTCCATCCTACATAAGCACACTTCCAAGTCCTAAGCGAGAGGCGTCGCAATACACTTGGAGATCCTTACGTATATCTAGCAGTGTCAGCACTGGGGCTGTAGTGAAACGTTTCTTTAACTCCTGGAAACTTGCCTCGCAATCTTCCGTCCATTTAAACTTGGTATCCTTCTTCAATAACTCCGTCATTGGCTTCGCAATCTTGGAAAAATTCTCAATGAATCTCCGATAGTATCCTGCGAGTCCAAGAAAACTACGGATCTCACTAACTGAAGTGGGTGCTAACCATTCAGTGACGGACTGAACCTTGGTGGGGTCTACTGCTATACCTTCTACTGATATAACATGTCCCAGGAATCCGACTTCCTTCAACCAAAACTCTCATTTGCTGAACTTGGCATACAACTGGTGTTCCCTGAGTTTCTCGAGAACTAAACGCAAATGCTCCTTGTGCTCCTCTTCATTCTTCGAGTATACCATTATATCATCAATAAACACCACAACAAACTTGTCCAAATACTCCATGAACACCTTGTTCATCATGCTCATGAAATAGGCAGGGGCATTAGTCAGTCCAAACTACATGACCGTATATTCATTTAGCCCGTACCGTGTGGTGAATGTTGTCTTGGGTATATCCTTCTCTCGAATCTTCAACTGATGGTATCCTGATCGTAGATCGATCTTCGAAAACACCTTAGCTCCTTGCAGCTGGTCAAACAGATCATTTATCATTGGCAGTGGGTACTTGTTCTTGATCGTCACATCATTCAAGGCCCGATAATCAACAATCATTCTTAAAGACTTATCCTTCTTCTCAACCAAAATCATTGGGGCTCCCCATGGTGATGAGCTCCGTCGAATGTAACCTTTCTCCAATAATTCCTTGATTTGTTTCTTAATCTCCTCCAGATCATTCGAGGGCATCCGGTATGGTCTCTTCGATATAGGCCCGGTACCTGGCAATAGGTCTATCAAAAACTCGATGTCTCGATCCGGTGGCATGCCTGGTAACTCCTCTGGGAAAACATCCGGGTAATCCTTCACTATAGGCACTTCCTCCTGAATAACTCCCATGAGGGTATTCACTTGACTACTTCTTGGCGCATGCCTAGATACATACTTGATCATTTTTCCCTCCGGGGTGGTGAGACAAATTGACCTACTAACACAGTCAATGCTTCCTCCGTACTTTGACATCCAGTCCATTCCTAATATCACATCCAATCTTTGTGACTCCAAGATAATTAGGTCGGACAGAAAAACATGGTTGCCAATGGTTAAGGGTATCTGGTCGCACCATCGACTAGCTATATACTCTGCTCCAGGTGAACTCACTAACAGAGGGGTCCTAAGGGTTTGGGTTGGTAGTCTAAACTTATCCACGAATTCCCTTGATATGTATGAATGCGATGCACCAGTATCAAAAAGAACAAGAGCGGTAAATTACTTAATCAAAAACTTACCTATAACCGCGTCAGGCTGCTCTTCAACCTCCTCCACGTTAACGTGGTTCACTTGTACTTTGTTGAATGGATTGGGCTTGTTCCCAGCGCTCCCATTCCCGTTTCCATTCTTCCCTTCAGGGCACTCTGTTGCATAGTGTCCAGTCTTCCCGCACTTATAGCAAGTGATGTGACTTAGATCTCTTTTGGCGGGTGTGGCTGGATTAGGGCTCGCTCCATTCCCATTCCTTGGGCCAGTATGGTTATGGTTACTTCCTCCATTATGGGTGTGGCCTCCATGGTTATGAACAAGTCCTCCGAGTTCGGGATTAGGCGAGGCTTCTGCTGAGCTCCTGAGTTATACCTCCCTTGTCCATACTTCCTCTTACGGTTCTCAATCTGCTGCTGCTTCCCTTCAATCATAAGAGCCTTATCTACCAATTCCTGCTAGTTGTTGAAGGTTGATACCATCAACTGCATGCTCATCTCATCATTCAGCCCTTCCATAAACTTCTCCTGCTTCGCGGCATCTGTGGCCACGTCATCAGGGGCATAGCGAGATAACTTGCTAAACTCATCCACGTACTGAGCTACAGTACGGTTCCCCTGGCGTAAGTTGCAAAACTCACGCTTCTTCATACTCATAGCTCCAGTTGAGACATGGGCTGTACGGAAAGCTTGCTGAAACTGATCCCATGTCACCGTGGCTATAGGGTAAGTGACAGTGTAATTCTCCCACCATGAGGCTGCTGGTCCATCCAACTGATGTGCGGCAAAACGCACCTTCTCAACATCGGTACATCCTGCAGTGGTTAACTCCCTTCCAATCCTGTGGAGCCAATCATCTGCTACTATGGGCTCGGTGCTACTGGAAAACACTGGCGGTTGCAACCTCAGAAAACGGGCTAAGTTATCAACTGGTGGTGGTGGTGGTGGATTGTTGTTGTTGTGGTTGTTGCCTTGGTTCTGGACTAACAACTGCATCAGGGTATTCTGCTGCTGGATCAACTGGGTGAGCTCCGTTGGGACGGTAAATCCGGGGTCACGTCTCGGAGGCATCTGGCGGGTTTAGAGGGAAGAGATCAGAATAAAGAAAAGGGGTCTAATGAGAAAGCACTACCCATATGCACATGAGACAAACACAAACATTTCACTCAATCAATCAAGCAAGGGCATACGATGGTCTAGAACTATCGCAAAAGTGCTCAACTACTACTAAATACATGGGGGAATACTACTAATTATTTGGTGGTCATCTAGAAATTTTGATCGGTGGAAGACTCCATGATATCTGCACCAGCTTCGTCTTCAAAGTCATCATCACTGGGGTCGGAGTCGGTGTCGTCGATGATGATGTAGTCCTCCAAACGAATCTCCTTGGGTTCTTTGTCTTCTTCTCCTGGTGTGGGGTCTCCCATGAATACTTCGATCTTCTTAATCAGGTCGTCATTCTTATCCACTAGTACGACGATTTCCTCCTCATAATCTTCGTGAGTAGCCTTGAGTTCTTCCTCCAGTTCTGTGATCCTTGTCATTGCCTTCTTCAGATCTATCATTCCTACGCACATCTGGTTCTCCTGGCGACGAATGTGCTGGTTTAGCTCCTGGATGAAAGCGGCGATTGATCTATCCTTCCTGGTGCTGATCATCTCCCATTGCTCATCTCGGCGCCCACAAATCTAATAGATAGTATCCTTAAGCTCCTTATGGTAAACTTCTCCAATGCGTCCCATGGTGATGTGAGCTTCCATACTCTTTCCTAGACTCCAGGTTGGTGCATCGAAGGAAAACTCTATGGGCTTAGTGACTGGCGTGAATGTCCTTCCTGGAACTTGAACTTGAATCATCCATTGCTCCTCTTCTGGTAAAGTGGCGTTGTAAGTCCCGGTGAAGCTTGGTATTCCAATGTTTAGGTACCTAGTGACTTCCTTCAAGTGTCGTCCAAAGGGTGCTTCTTCATCCGGTTATGCAAACTTGTTCTTTGTGTCCGCCATCCTAAAGAGTGGGAAAATGGAGAGGAGTCAGAAATGAGAAGAGAATAGTGATCTAGGGCTTTAGCTTAGTGGTCGTGTCCTACACTTAGCGTGTGCTCTGATACCATATTGTAGCGACCCGATCTCAAACGGTCAAGTCTCTGTGCTTCAGTGTCATCCCTGGATCGGTAATGCTGACACACACAGTACTCGAGGATTTATAACAGAGTAGCAATCACACACTTATTACATCGAATGTCTCAAAAGACAACTTATTACAATAAATATGGCTTAAGGCCATCTAATAAGATAACAGCGGAAGGCTTGGAAGATAAAGTGAGTCCATCAACTCCAACGGCATAGCTGAGCTGCACGGCAACGACCTAACGAACCTTACTCCTTGTCTGAAAAGTCTGCAACATGATACGTTGCAGCCCAAAAACAGGTCAGCACATGGAATATGCTGGCAATATAACACAGTAGAGCAAGAACAGAATAATGCTATCACTACATGCATATTTGGCTGGTGGAAAGCTCTATGGTTATAGTTTTTGCGAAAAGCCATTTTTTCCTACAACAAAGGAATAGATTTTAATTTAACTATCATGGTAGTTGAAACATCATTGAGAAGGTTCCTCCAACTCAATCCCAATTAAAGTAATTATCAACCCAACAATATTAATTTAAAGAGTGATGAGATACTTAAGATACTCCAAGTACTAGATACTCAAAATTGTCCATAACCGGGGACACGGCTAACCATGATTAGATTGTACACTCTGCAGAGGTTTGCGCACTTTTCCCCACAAGACTCAATCGCCTCCGTTGAATTTCTCGCACTACATGGTGTTTGAGAAACGGATGACCGAGACATAGTCTTTCAGAAACATTAACTCTCTACTCCGGGCAGACCATATCAAACCTACTACCCACTACCTGCTGATCTACCTCTTCGAGAGCTTCACATAACTTACTCAACTATGCTAGAGCCCATAATATCCTGTTGGTGCACACGGAAGTTTCTAGCATGAATCATCTCAGTTCCATTTGAGCCTGGGTGGCGGTCCATAGGAAGATCACACGGTACCCTGGGATTTCCAAAAATACACGCAACACTGGGTTCTCCGGGTGCCTCAATCGACCCAGATGTGAATTCAAGTTGCCACCTTAAGTTGAACCATTAATTAACAATCTCACATCTATCATGGATTTCAATCACCCAAACCACGTCTACGAGCATAGCATAGAAATATAAGCAACGCGTAGAAGTAACTCCCAAGGGTTTGAGTATAATAGGGCAATAGGTTCTACCTCATCATCTACTTCCCAACCCACATGTTAATGGCATCCTAATCATGCAATGTTTGAGGATTGAAACTAATGCATAAAAACTGGGTATGGAAACAGTATGATCAATGTGTTACTTGCCTTGCTGACGATCCGCGAAACCTAGGGATTCGATGTAGCACGCTTCGCACTACAGGAATTCTATCGCAAACAAACAATAGCATACATAAGCAATCAAGAAAAGATGCATGGGCAAAACTCAAATAAAAAGAATTGACCAGAAAGTTCAACTTAAGAACTCCGGTTTGCAAAAAGAATCAAATCAAACGGAGCAACGAAACTCAAATGGCGAAAGAAACAAGATCTGTTTACTCATCTGGACTAAGGTCAAATTTTACAGTAGCAAAATCTTATTTAAGTTGATTAAACAGAAAGAGGGTCTCGAGATGAAGATGTAGGCGCTAGAATCGCCTGATTCCGATAAACGAGCGAAAAGATAAACTGAAACGAAAATCGGATCAGAAATCGAGATTGAAAATAATCGCCGAAAAATCCGATAAAAAGAAATCTGACGAACAGGCTAACGAACAAACGTTCGTTGTCTGTAACTATCGAGCGAAAACCGTTCGTTAAAACGAACGTACAGACGAACGTCCGCTAAATAGAAGAACTGGGAAAAACGGCGAACCGATCTAAAAAACGAACTAGGGTTTTTCTTAAAAAAACCGAATCGGTTTTCTTCGGCTACCTCGTCGGGTCCGGCGAGGCGCGGGGCTCCGGTGGGCTGGGGCTTCGGCGGCGGGCTTGCGGGGCGGCGGGGCGACGGCGGTGCGGCGCTGCGGCAAGGGGCGGCAGCAGCGGCGCTGCGGCGGCGAGGCGCGGGAGGTGGCGGCGCGGCTCGGGAGGCGGGCTGCGGCGGTGGTGGGGTTGGTGGTGGTGGCGGGGGCTTGGGGCGACATATAAAGGGGGGAGGGGTGGTTTGGAGGAGGGGGCTAGGCGGCGGCGGAAGAGGAGTCCGGCTCGGACTCTTGTCCAAGTCGTCGTCGGCGGCGGCGTGTCATGGGGGAGATGGCGGCGTGGGGAGATGGGCCGGCCCGGCTGGGTTTCGGCCCAGTCGGCGCTGGAAGTTTTTTTTAACAATTCCGCCGAACAGAAAAAAATCCTAGAAAATAAAATAAAAATCTAAAAATGCCAGAACAAATTTTCTCCGTCTAAATAAAATATTTAGAACGAGATGAACATTTTCTTGGCCCTAAAATGCAATTTTGAAAACGTGCAATTTTTCTAATGCAAATAAAATTGCAATAAAATCTGAATAAAATCAAATATTTGATTTTAACATTTTTCCTCCAATATTTCAATTATTTTGGAGAAGTCATATTATCTCCTCTCATATATTTTAATATGAAATATTTTCGGAGAGAAAAATAATTAAAACCAAAAATCCTCGTTTCAATATTTGATAAAAATCAAATATGAAAACCGGAAAATCCCCAACTCTCTCCGAGGGTCCTTGAGTTGCTTAGGATTTTCGAGGATCACGAGACGAAAATGCAATAAAATATGATATGCATGAATGATCTATGTATAACATTCCAAATTGAAATTTTGGGATGTTACATATAGCCAGGAGCTCAAGGAGCATTTTGGAGCGGAGAAGCAAATCGCGGTCGCACACACTGATGAGGTTAAGATGGCTGCCATTCGTGCCGACCCCCAGATCTTGGAGGAGCACCTCGCCGTCGAGGCCACCATCGATGCCTCAAGCGCCAACACCGTGACGCGGTTGGCTGCTTTAAACGATAGTTCGTGGCGTTTCCTCGTGGCCACCTGCTACTTCTTGAGCTTGCTTTGGGTTTTCGCTTGAAGAGGAAAGGGTGATGCGGCACAATAGAGATAACTATTTCCCTCAGTTGAGAACCAAGGTATCAATCCAGTAGGACAAGAACGCGCAAATCACCAATACCTGCACAAACAATTAAACACTTGCACCCAACGCGATAAAGGGGTTGTCAATCCCTTCACAGTCACTTGCAAAGGTGAGATCTTATGGAGATAGATAAATAAAACTAAACAAAAGATAAAATATTTTTGGGTTTTTTGGTTTATAGATCTGAAAATAAAATATTGCAAAATAGTATATCGGAAACTAATATGATGGAAAATAGACCCGGGGGCCATAGGTTTCACTAGAGGCTTCTCTCTTGAAGGCAAATAATACGGTGGGTGAAAAAATTACTGTCGAGCAATTGATAGAAAAGCGCAAAGTTATGACGATATCCAAGGCAATGATTATGCAATATAGGCATCACGTCCGTGTCAAGTAGACCGACTCATGCCCGCATCTACTACTATTACTCCACACATCGACGGACTCCTGCCTGCATCTAGAGTATTAAGTTCATGAAGAACAGAGTAACGCTTTAAGTAAGATGACATGATGTAGAGGAATAAACTCAAGTAATATGATGTAAACCCCATCTTTTTATCCTCGATGGCAACAATACAATACATGCCTTGCTACCCCTACTTTGTCACTGGTTGAGGACACCGCAAGATTGAACCCAAAGCTAAGCACTTCTCCCATTGCAAGAAAAACCAATCTAGTTGGCCAAACCAAACCGATAGTTCGAAGAGAATTACAGAGATATCTGATCATGCATATAAGAATTTAGAGAAGATTCCAATAATGTTCATAGATAATCTGATGATAAATCCATAATTCATTGGATATTGACAAACACACCGCAAAAGAAGATTACATCGGATAGATCTCCAAGAACATCGAGAAGAACAAGGTATTGAGAATCGAAGAGAGAGAAGAAGCCATCTAGCTACTAGCTATGGACCCGTAGGTCTGAGGTAAACCACTCATGCTTCATCAGAAGGGCAATAGGGTTGATGTATATGCCCTACGTGATCGAATCCCCCTCCGGCAGGATGCCGGAAAAGGCCCCAAGATGGGATCTCACGGGAACAGAAGGTTGCGGCGGTGTGAAAAAGTGTTTTTGTGGATGCTTCTGGTGTTTCTGGAATATATGTGAATGTATAGGGCCAAGGGATAGGCTAGAGGAGTCCCGAGGGGGTGGCAAGGTGGGGGACGCCCCTCCACCCTTGCCACCACTTCGTGGCTCTTCTAACTTGCACTCCAAGTCTCCTGGGTGTCTTTTGGTCCAAGAAAAATCATTGCGAAAGTTTTATTCTGTTTGGACTCCGTTTGATATTTCTTTTCTACGAAGGTCAAAAACAAGGAAAAACAGAAAGCATTGTTCAAAATTTCAACCGATTATTCAGTTGATGTGGAATGCTACGCAACATATTTATCCGTGTAATTTTCTTTATTGTGCCATGAATGTTCAGATCCATAAGATTCAAAACAAAAGTTTAATATTGACATAAAAACAATAATATTTCAAGCATACTAAAAAGCAATCATGTCTTCTCAAAATAACATGGCCAAAGAAAGCTATCCCTACAAAACCATATAGTCTGGCTATGCTCCATCTTCATCACACAAAATACTCAAAGCATGCTCAACCCCGATGACAAGCCAAGCAGTTGTTTCATACTTTTGGTGTTCTCAAACCTTTTCAACTTTCACGCAATACATGAGCGTGAGCCATGGACATAGCACTATAGGTGGAATAGAATATGGTGGTTGTGGAGAAGACAAAAAAGAAGGAGATAATCTCACATCAACTAGGCATATCAACGGGCTATGGAGATGCCCATCAATAGATGTCAATGTGAGTGAGTAGGGATTGCCATGTAATGGATGCATTAGAGCTATAAGTGTATGAAAGCTCAAAAAGAAACTAAGTGGGTGTGCATCCAACTTGCTTGCTCAAGAAGACCTAGGGCAATTTGAGGAAGCCAATCGTTGGAATATACAAGCCAATTTCTATAATGAAAAATTCCCACTAGTATATGAAAGTGACAACATAGGAGACTCTCTATCATGAAGATCATGGTGCTACTTTGAAGCACAAGTGTGGAAAAGGATAGTAGCATTGCCCCTTCTCTATTTTCTCTCTCTCTCTTTTGTTTGGCTACTTTGGCCTCTTTTTTTTGTTGGCTTCTTTGGCCTCTTTTATTTTTTTTCTCACGTGGGACAATGCTACAATAATGAAGATCATCACACTTCATTTACTTACAACTCAAGAATTACGACTCGATACTTAGAACAAAAATATGACTCTATATGAATGCCTTCAGCGGTGTACCGGGATGTGCAATGACTCAAGAGTGACAAGTATGAAAAATCATGAAAGGTGGCTTTGCCACAAATACTATGTCAACTACATGATCATGCAAAGCAATATGACAATGATGAAGTGTGTCATAATAAATGAAACGGTGGAAGCTGCATGGCAATATATCTCGGAATGGCTATGGAAATGCCATAATAGGTAGGTATGGTGGCTGTTTTGAGGAAGGTATATGGTGCGTGTAAGGTATCGGCGAAAGTTGTGCGGTACAAGAGAGGCTAGCCATGGTGGAAGGGTGGGAGTGTGTATAATCCATGGACTCAACATTAGTCATAAAGAACTCACATACTTAATGCAAAAATCTAGTCATCGAAACAAAGTACTACGCACATGCTCCTAGGGGGGTAGATTGGTAGGAAAAGATCATCGCTCGTCCCCGACCACCACTCATAAGGAAGACAGCCATTAAATACCTCATGCTCCAACTTCGTTACATAACGGTTCACCATACGTGCATGCTACAGGAATCACAAACTTTAACACAAGTATTTCTCCAATTCACAATTACTCACTAGCATGACTCTATTCATATCTCAAAACAATAATAAGGAATCAAACTTCTCCTAGTATTCAATGCACTTTATATGAAAGTTTTTATTATATCCCTCTTGGATGCCTGTCATATTAGGACTAAATTCATAACCAAAGCAAATTACCATGTTGTTTAAAGAGACTCTCAAAATAATATAAGTGAAGCATGAGAGTTCAACAATTTCTATAAAATAAAACCATCACCGTGCTCTAAAAAGATATAAGTGAAGCACTAGAGCAAAATTGCCTAGCTCAAAAGATATAAGTGAAGCACATAGAGTATTCTAATAAATCATGATTCATGTGTGTCCCTATCAAAAGGTGTGTACATCAAGGATGATTGTGGCAAAATAAAAAGCAAAGACTCATATCATACAAGACGCTCCAAGCAAAACACATATCATGTGGTGAATAAAAATATAGCCTCAAGTAAAGTTACCGATAGACGAAGATGAAAGAGGGGATGCCTTCTGGGGCATCCCCAAGCTTAGGCTCTTTCCACTCCTTATTCCATAGTCCATCAAATCTTTTACCCCAAACTTGAAAACTTCGCAACACAAAACTCAACAAAAAATCTCATGAGATCCGTTAGTATAAGAAAATAAATCACCACTTATGGTACTATTGTGAACTCATTATTTATTTATATTGGTGTAATATCTACTGTATTCCAACTTCTCCATGGGTCATACCCCCCGATACTACCCATAGATTCATCAAAATAAGCAAACAACACAAAGAAAACAGAATCAGTCAAAAACAGAACAGTGCGTAGCAATCTGTAAATCTCGAATACTTACGTAACTCAAAAAATTCTTAACAATTAGGAAAACCTGGGCAATTTGTATCTTAATATTTTGCAAAAAGAATTAGTATTTTATCACGCTTCTGTTAAAAATGAGAATTATTTTCCTGCGCGCAAAAGTGTCTGTTTTTCAGCAAGATCAAATCAACCATCACCGTAAGCCATCCCAAAGGTCTTACTTGGCACAAACACTAATTAAAACACAAAAACACATCTAACCAGAAGCCAGATTAATAATTTATTCAAAAACAGGAAGAAAAAATATTGGGTTGCCTCCCAACAAGCGCTTTTCTTTAAAGCCTTTTAGCTAGGCAATGATAATTTCGATGATGCTGAAATGAAAGATAGCAATTGAAACACCAGGAGAGCATCATGTAGCATGTGAAAAACAAGTTTAAATCTAAGATACTTCCTATGCATAGACATTATATAAGCAAAAATATTACCAAGACAAGCAAAAACTAGCATATGCAAGGAAAGAGAAAGAAGCAATAGCAATCTCAACATAACGAGAGGTAATTTAGTAACATGAAAATTTCTACAACCATATTTTCCTCTCTCGTAATAATTACATGTAGGATCATAATAAAATTCAACAATATAGCTATCACATAAAAAATCTTCATGATCCACATGCATGCAAAGTTTACACTCTTCCAAAATAGTGGGATTATCATAAAATGAAGTCATGACCTCTCCGGACCACTTTTATCAAAAACTTCATAAGATTGAACATTATCCAAATATGTTGGATCTAAAGTTGACACTCTCCCAAACCCACTTTCAGTATTATTGCAAACATTATTATCAATCTCATATTCATCATGGGGCTTAAATAAATTTTCAAGATTGTAAGAAGAATCACCCCAATCATGATCATTGCAACAAGTAGTGGACATAGCAAAACTAGCAGCACTAAGCTTAGGGTTTTGCATATCATTAACTCAATTGTCATTAATAGAATTTATACTAATATTAGTGCAATCATGCTTTTCATTCAAGGATCTATCGTGAATCACTTCATAAATTTCTTATTTCAACACTTCATCGCAATTTTCAGATTCATGAATTTCAAGCAAAACCTCATAAAGATAATCTAGTGCACTCAACTCATTAGCAATTGGTTCATCATAATTGGATCTTTTAAAAATATTAGCAAGTGGATGAGGATCCATATCAATAGATTTTTAGCAAGCGAAGATGCAAGCAAATAGAAGGCACATGGCAACACAACCAAAGATAGCAAACAAGCAAAAAGGCATACGAAAATAAGGGCGAAGAAAAGGGAAAATCTTTTCAAAAATCATTTTAGAAGTGGGGGAGAGGAAAACGAGAGGCAAATGGCGAATAATGTAATGCAAGAGATGAGATTTTATGATGGGTACTTGGTAGGCTTGATGTAGATCTTGACTTGGCGTAGATCTCCCCGACAATGGCGCAAGAAATTCTTCCTGCTACTTCTTGAGCTTGTGTTGGTTTTTCCCTTGAAGAGGAAAGGGTGATGCAGCACAGTAGAGACAAGTATTTCCCTCTGTTAAGAACCAAGGTATCAATCCAGTAGGAGAAGAACGCACAAATCACCAATACCTGCACAAACAATTAAACACTTGCACCCAACGCGATAAAGGGGTTGTCAATCCCTTCACGGTCGCTTGCAAAGGTGAGATCTGATAGAGATAGATAAATAAAATTAAACGAAAGATAAATATTTTGTGGGTTTTGGGTTTATATATCTGAAAATAAAAGATTGCAAAATAGTAGATTGAAAACTAATATGATGGAAAATAGACCTGGGGGTCATAGGTTTCACTAGAGGCTTATCTCTTGAAGGCAAATAATACGATGGGTGAACAAATTACTGTCGAGCAATTGATAGAAAAGCGAAAAGTTATGACGATATCCAAGGCAATGATTATGTAATATAGGCATCACGTCCGTGTCAAGTAGACCGACTCCTGCCTTCATCTACTACTATTACGCCACACATCAAGCGACTCCTACCTGCATCTAGAGTATTAAGTTCATGAAGAGCAGAGTAACGCTTTAAGTAAGATGACATGATGTAGAGGAATAAACTCAAGCAATATGATGTAAACCCCATCTTTTTATCCTTGATGGCAACAATACAATACGTGACTCGCTACCCCTACTTTGTCACTGGGTGAGGACACCGCAAGATTGAACCCAAAGCTAAGCACTTCTCCCATTGCAAGAAAAACCAATCTAGTTGGCCAAACCAAACTGGTAGTTCGAAGAGAATTACAAAGATATCAAATCATGTGTATAAGAATTCAGAGAAGATTCAAATAATATTCATAGATAATCTGATCATAAATCCACAATTCATCAGATCTCGACAAACACACCACAAAAGAAGATTACAATGGATAGATCTCCAAGAACATCGAGGAGAACATGGTATAGAGAATCAAAGAGAAAGAAAAAGCCATCTAACTACTAGCTACGGACCCGTAGGTCTGAGGTTAACTACTCACGCTTCATCGGAAGGGCAATAGGGTTGATGTAGATGCCCTCCGTGATTGAATCCACCTCCGCGGGATGCTGGAAAAGGCCCCAAGATGGGATCTCACGGGAACAGAAGGTTGCGGCGGTGGGAAAGTGTTTTCGTGGATGCTTCTGGTGTTTCTGAAATATATGTGAATATATAGGGCCAAGGGCTAGGTCAGAGGAGTCCCGAGGGGGTGGCAAGGTAGGGGGCACCCCCCTAGGGCGCGCCCTCCACCCTTGCCGCTGCCTCACGGCTCTTTTGACTTGCACTCCAAGTCTCCTGGGTGTCGTTTGGTCCAAGAAAAATCATCGTGAAAGTTTTATTCCATTTGGACTCAGTTTGATATTCTTTTTCTACGAAGCTCAAAAACAAGGAAAAAACAGAAACTAGCACTGGGCTTTAGGTTAATAGGTTAGTCCCAAAAATAATACAAAACATCATATTAGTGCATATAAAACATCCAAAATAGATAATATAATAGCATGGAACAATAAAAATTTATAAATACATTGGAGATGTATCATCACCGTTGGTGCCTTCGACGAAGACTACGAGGTGTTTTCTCAGCGCGCCTGTGCTTACCTCAACTCGAGAGCCAACAGGTTGGTGCCCGGAGCAGCTCAGGCAACTCAGCACTACGAGGAGGGCACCCACGATGTGGAGGCATCGCCATCTTTCATGTCCAAGGAGCCAATCATTATCGATATCTCCGAGGATGAGGAGTAGTTTGTCTTATTAGGTCACTATAAGGACCTATATTCAGTTAGCTAGCTACGCCGGTTAAGCATGCTCGGTTTACCCGTTGCATGTGCTGCTCCTGCCTTTCCTTAGCAAATTCTAGTGAATTGTCCTATCTACTTTTACCATGTAATCTTTTCCTCTAGTGTATATGTTCTATATGACGTGCAATGTGGTGCTCACCTATTAACTGTTTGGTTAATTTATTGTCATGTTCAGTTAACTGTTTGGTTCAATTCTACAATGTGATGTTCAATTCTTCAGGGTGCAATTTTGTATTGTCTTCCATGTGAGAAATAAATTGAATTTGGCTGTACAAAATACATGAGAAACAAATACAATTGCTATATTTCCAAGTTGTCAAGCATCCTTAGTTTGCTTAAGTGTCTGATCTTCTAGTATGTTATATATTATGCAATGTGGTGCTCAGTTAATGTTTGGTTCATTTTTTGTGGTGTTTAGTTAACTATTTGGTTCAAGTCTGCAATGCGATGTTCAATTGTTGTGGGTACAATTTTGTATTGTTATGCATGTGAGGAATAAATCAAATTTTGTTGTACTAAATATATGAGAAACATATACAATTGCAACATTTCCTAGTTCTTCATCATGCTTGGTTTCGATAAATGGCTTTTCCATGTGGCTCGAATTTATCTGTTGAATCTGCAATGTGTTTGTTTTTCATCAACATATTTTACTGATAGTATGCCAACCCTGACTTAACCTGATCAATAACTACCTTATATGTGTTGCAGGGAAACAATGAGAAGCACTCAGGTTTACAATAGAGGTGTGCACATGCATGATCCTTGTCTAATAGCACATTATTGTGCAATTGTAGGAACCATTCTAATATTTAGGTTCTTAAAAATTTGTTCTTGCACATGTACGCCTTGCTGTTAGACGTTTTGACCCACGGTTCGACCCATTTTGCATATGGGGAAATGAGTTGCCCATGAATATCAGCCAAGTCAAGAAACTCAGAAAGATTGTCAGGATAAACAAACTAGCGACGAGAAACAACAAGATCTTTGTCTACACAATGAAGATGACATCAGTGCACCATAGGATGGTACTAGCTATTATACCTTGTCTTTTCTATTCCTTTGCACCATTTCTGCATTTAGAGAAGATATTTATGCATATCTTTGTTTTCAAGCCTTTCCAAATAAGTTCATTGATGATTATGTCTCAAACCACCTGTATGGTAAGGAGGCAAGGAAGGTATTCATACAACACCCATGGTACAATATTGAAGTCTTCCGCAAGAGGACGAAGGATGGACGGTCAATCATCCACAGGCACTGGCCTAATAAAGTTGCAAGGAGCTTCAACATCAATGAAGGTTCAATATTCGCCTTCCGCTTCAGCAGTTTTCCAAATGAGATTCATCTGTCTATCTACTGTCTCTGATGATAATTTCCAAAGGTTATAGATGTTGCATGTGAAACTTGGTGCTGATGCAGTTGTGTAATGGGGTAGCTAGCTATATGCCTATATGGTGTAACTGCATGCTGAAGCTATATGTACTAGGATGTATTTCAATTGTGAGATCATGGTTTCATAATATGAAAATGAAATATATTATGTGCTTAATATGAATATCAATTTGATTAATAAATGGATTATTAATAATAGGCCAATTAGCATGCTAATTGGGGTTTTCCTATTCCAAACGGTTATTGAGAAAACAGCATGGGTGATGACCTCAGACAACACACACAATTTGTAGGAAGAAAATGTGTTGGATCAATGAACAATCACACACAACTTCCTCTTGAAAATTTTTTGCGTTAGGCCACCTTGCGCAAACATTTACCACATAAAAAGTATGCGTGATGGACAGCCTATGACACAAAGTTTCTTCTACGCACCGTGTGTGATGCATTCAATAACGCAAACGATAAAATTGTTAATATCATCTGCAATGGCAGTGCTATCACAAACGATTTGATGAGGAAAATTGTGTCTGATGTACGTGAGAACGGAAGCATTTACCTTGGAGGGACTGTGTGGGATGTATATACAAAGGGAAACGTACTTCATGGATTGATTGTGTGGGATGTACATACTAACGGAAACATATTTCTTGGATTGACTATATGGAATGCACATACGAATGGAAACGTTTGTCTGGGCCTGACTGTGTGGGATGTACTTACGACCGGAAATGATTGGGCATGTATAATTGTATTTTTTAACACACATGTATGTATAATCGTATTTGAACGCTCGCCCATCGAACACGAGCTCATTTTGCTAAGCGTGTGTGATCGAAGGGCCTATCCCCGACGATTTCTGGGTCGTGTGGGAAAGACCCCCCTATCTCCCACATTCACTAGGCGACGGTTCAAAATGCCATCATGGAAAGGGATTAAAAACCATTTGTATAGCACCTCGTTGTACCAGTGAAGGTTGTATATTTGATACGATCCAAGGTAATTTTGTCGATCTAGAGGATGCTAGTAAGTATGCAAACTTCAAGAGATCCTATAATGATCTGAAGCAAGCATAGTGGAGTTGTAATCTTCGTACTGACGAAATGGTCAAATAAATTGATTTCATTGAGTAAAGCGAAGATGCTTGTATTTACAAGAAAGTAAGTGGGAGCATGACAATATTTCTAAAACTATATGTACAAGACATATTGTTGATTAGAAGTTATTTTCTTGACAAGGATTATGACTTTATTGAAACTAGTTTTTCAGTAAAATACTTAAGCAATGAATAGTCTTGGTATTAGACATAATGATCTGTGGAGATAATAGTGTCTAATCAGACTTAGCCAAAATACATATTGACAGAATACTAAAGCAGTTTAGTATGAAAATTTTCAAGAAGAGTTTCTTGTCAATGTCACATGGAAGCAGTCAGTATCCTGAAATACTGATGAGAGAAATATGATTTCAACCACACTTGTATTCCTTGGTATGTAGGCACCTAGATATTTCCAATACTCCAAGTTAGTTGTAAGTAAAAGTTACTAGTATGATCAAATTGATGATCATAGGACAATAATGAAAATGTCGTTAAATATTAACGACATGTTTCTCACACACGGAGAAAATGAAGAGATTGTTGTAAGGAGTTACATCAATGAAGGCTCGTTGTAAGTATATTATTGATTTATAGAAACAAAAATGAAGGATGATGAATCAGAAGTTCATTTGCGAACTTGGTATGGTTTCTAGATGACTGTATCATTGGAATACTATTCTTAATAGTGGTTCCATAACTCAGTCTAAGGAATCAAAAGTTTCTACCGGCGATTCAATATGTATACAAAGTCGGGTTCACACAAATTATTAATTCTTGTGAAAGCATGAAAGATGCATAGATATGCAAATGATACACATGGATCTGAACTTGTCATATTCGATAGGACGAAGTCTATACCACAAGCAAAGCATGGACCGACACCGGATTGCCATTGGTGTAAAAGTTAAAAGTGCTAACTAGATTATTGACTCTAGTGCAAGTGGGAAATTGTGGGAAATATGCCCTAGAGGCAATAATATTGTATTATTATATTTCCATTATTCATAATTAAGAGTTTATATTTCATGCTATAACTTCTATGATCCTAGAATATGCAATTGAGTGGAAAACTCATATGCACGTGTGAAATGATAAACGACAAACCATAGGTTCCCAGTCTCGCCTCTAAGACGGGCTCAAGTGTTGTTGGTGATCATGTTTTATGGATTTTAGGATATCGTTAAGTGTAACGATAGTCCTAAAACAACATTGAGGGTGTGATGTTAGAAGAACTATCATATAGAATCGACCCAATACTTGTTTGATATACTTTGTGATTATATCGTCTAAAATCATATGTTATAACATAGAGTGTTAGCATGTGTTTTAGTTCCTCAGACCATGAGAGTATCTCAGTCACTTCCAACCAGACGGTGGGCTTTGGGTTTGCTCAAACGTCATCTGTAACAAGGTGATCATAACGACAACTTTCAGGTTCACCAGAAAGTTTGTCAAGTGACTGGATAGCTAAGAGTGGGATTTGCTCCTCCAACGATGGAGAGATATTCTTAGGGCTCTCTTGGTGTGACGGCATCCATCATTTGGCCAAACACATTTTACTACGTCACAGGGATGCCGGAACACGTCAACGAGAAAGAAGAACAAAACTGGTAATGGGAGCAACGGTATAATGAGCATGGTGATGACTCGAGAGGATACCAATGCACACCGGGTTTTGTAAAGTATCGCAAAGAAAAGGGCACATCAAATGATAGCCAAAGGGTCACTTGAATATCATCTGTGTAAACATAGGGACTGATATGGATGTCCACGGTTCTGCTATCGGTCATTGAAAGAAGGGGTTTCGTTCATGTCTATGGTTTACCGAACCTACTGGGTCACAAGCTTAAGGTAATCACAATCTTCGGAGTGTTAGTGGGACGAGAGTAATGAGAATATATTTTTGTAATTGTTTCATTAATATCCAGAATAGTTCTGAGAGGTTCCGGAAGTGTTTCGGGGTCACCAGAAGGGTTTCGGTGAATATTGGGTTATACCGGGTAATACAAATCTATATATATATGTGTGTGTGTGTGTGTGTGTGTGTGTGTGTGTGGAAAATGTTTATGAGGATGTTAAATTATATATATATGTATATATATATATAATTATCTGGAAATTTTTAGAACAAATATATATTTAATTTATTATCAATGGGCCTAATAAGGCCAAGGGGTGGAAGGAAACTTGGGCCAAAAAGGCCCAAGTGGGAAAGTGCCTCCCTTCCCTAAGGAAGGGGGCCGGATAGGAGTAGGGGAGGAGTCCTACTCCTCCTCCCCTTAGTTGGACACCCCAAGGAGGGTTTCCCTCCTTGGTGGCCACCCTCCCTCTTGTTGGGGAACGTGGTAATTTCAAAAAAAATTCCTACGCACACGCAAGATCATGGTGATGCATAGCAATGAGAGGGGAGAGTGTGATCTACGTACCCTTGTAGACCGACAGCGGAAGCGTTAGGACAACGCCGTTGATGTAGTCGTACGTCTTCACGGCCCGACCGATCAAGCACCGAAACTACGGCACCTCCGAGTTCTAACACACGTTCAGCTCGATGACGATCCCCGGACTCCGATCCAGCAAAGTGTCGGGGAAGAGTTCCGTCAGCACGACGGCGTGGTGACGATCTTGATGTACTACCGTCGCAGGGCTTCGCCTAAGCACCGCTACAATATTATCGAGGACTATGGTGGAAGGGGGCACCGCACACGGTTAAGAATATGATCACACAGATCAACTTGTGTCCCTAGGGGTGCCCCTTGCCCCCGTATATAAAGGATCAAAGGGGGGGTGCGGCCGGCCAGGAGGACGGCGCGCCAGGAGGAGTCCTACTCCCACTGGGAGTAGGATTCCCCCCCTTTCCTAGTTGGAATAGGATTCGGGAAGGGGGAAAGAGGAGAGAGAGAAGGAAGGGGGGGCGCCGCCCCCCTCTCCTTGTCCTATTCGGACTAGGGGGGAGGGCGCGCGGCCCAGCCCTGGCCACCTCTCCTCTCTTCCACTAAAGCCCACTAAGGCCCATATACCTCCCGGGGGATTCCGGTACTCCGATAAAATCCCGATTTCACCCGAAACACTTCCGATATCCAAATATAGGCTTCCAATATATCAATCTTTATGTCTCGACCATTTCGAGACTCCTCGTCATGTCCGTGATCACATCCGGGACTCTGAACAAACTTCAGTACATCAAAATGCATAAACTCATAATATATCTGTCATCGAAACCTTAAGCGTGCGGACCCTACGGGTTCGAGAACAATGTAGACATGACCGAGACATGTCTCCGGTCAATAACCAATAGCGGAACCCGGATGCTCATATTGGCTCCTACATATTCTACGAAGATCTTTTATCGGTCAGACCGCATAACAACATACGTTGTTCCCTTTGTCATCGGTATGTTACTTGTCCGAGATTCGATCGTCGGTATCTCAATACCTAGTTCAATCTCGTTACCGGCAAGTCTCTTTACTCGTTCCGTAATACATCATCTCACAACTAACTCATTAGTTGCAATGCTTGCAAGGCTTATGTGATGTGCATTACCGAGAGGGCCCAGAGATACCTCTCCGACAATCGGAGTGACAAATCCTAATCTCGAAATACGCCAACCCAACATGTACCTTTGGAGACACCTGTAGAGCACCTTTATAATCACCCAGTTACGTTGTGACGTTTGGTAGCACACAAAGTGTTCCTCCGGCAAACGGGAGTTGCATAATCTCATAGTCATAGGAACATGTATAAGTTATGAAGAAAGCAATAGCAACATACTAAACGATCGGGTGCTAAGCTAATAGAATGGGTCATGTCAATCAGATCATTCATCTAATGATGTGATCCCGTTAATCAAATAACAACTCTTTGTCCATGGTTAGGAAACATAACCATCTTTGATTAACGAGCTAGTCAAGTAGAGGCATACTAGTGACACTCTGTTTGTCTATGTATTCACACATGTATTATGTTTCCGGTTAATACAATTCTAGCATGAATAATAAACATTTATCATGATATAAGGAAATAAATAATAACTTTATTATTGCCTCTAGGGCATATTTCATTCAGTCTCCCACTTGCACTAGAGTCAATAATCTAGATTACACAGTAATGATTCTAACACCCATGGAGCCTTGGTGCTGATCATGTTTTGCTCGTGGAAGAGGCTTAGTCAATGGGTCTGCTACATTCAGATTCGTATGTATCTTGCAAATCTCTATGTCTCCCACCTGGACTAGATCCCCGATGGAATTGAAGCGTCTCTTGATGTGCTTGGTTCTCTTGTGAAATATGGATTCCTTTGCCAAGGCAATTGCACCAGTATTGTCACAAAAGATTTTCGTTGGACCCGATGCACTAGGTATGACACCTAGATCGGATATGAACTCCTTCATCCAGACTCCTTCATTTGCTGCTTCCGAAGCAGCTATGTATTCCGCTTCACACGTAGATCCCGCCACGACGCTTTGTTTAGAACTGCACCAACTGACAGCTCCACCGTTTAATGTAAACACGTATCCGGTTTGCGATTTAGGATCGTCCGGATCAGTGTCAAAGCTCGCATCAACGTAACCATTTACGATGAGCTCTTTGTCACCTCCATAAATGAGAAACATATCCTTAATCCTTTTCAGGTATTTCAGGATGTTCTTGACCGCTGTCCAGTGATCCACTCCTGGATTACATTGGTACCTCCCTGCTAGACTTATAGCAAGACACACATCAGGTCTGGTACACAACATTGCATACATGATAGAGCCTATGGCTGAAGCATAGGGAACATCTTTCATTTTCTCTCTATCTTCTGCAGTGGTCGGGCATTGAGTCTTACTCAACTTCACACCTTGTAACACAGGCAAGAACCCTTTCTTTGCTTGATCCATTTTGAACTTCTTCAAAACTTTGTCAAGGTATGTGCTTTGTGAAAGTCCAATTAAGCGTCTTGATCTATCTCTATAGATCTTAATGCCTAATATGTAAGCAGCTTCACCGAGGTCTTTCATTGAAAAACTCTTATTCAAGTATCCCTTTATGCTATCCAGAAATTCTATATCATTTCCGATTAGTAATATGTCATCCACATATAATATCAGAAATGCTACAGAGCTCCCACTCACTTTCTTGTAAATACAGGCTTCTCCAAAAGTCTGTATAAAACCAAATGCTTTGATCACACTATCAAAGCGTTTATTCCAACTCCGAGAGGCTTGCACCAGTCCATAAATGGATCGCTGGAGCATGCACACTTTGTTAGCTCCCTTTGGATCGACAAAACCTTCTGGTTGCATCATATACAACTCTTCTTCCAGAAATCCGTTCAGGAATGCAGTTTTGACATCCATCTGCCAAATTTCATAATCATAAAATGCGGCAATTGCTAACATGATTCGGACAGACTTAAGCATCGCTACGGGTGAGAAGGTCTCATCGTAGTCAATCCCTTGAACTTGCCGAAAACCTTTTGCGACAAGTCGAGCTTTCTAGACAGTAATATTACCGTCAGCGTCAGTCTTCTTCTTGAAGATCCATTTATTCTCATTTGCTTGCCGATCATTGGGCAATTCAACCAAAGTCCATACTTTGTTCTCATACATGGATCCCATCTCAGATTTCATGGCTTCAAGCCATTTTGCGGAATCTGGGCTCACCATCGCTTCTTCATAGTTCGTAGGTTCATCATGATCTAGTAGCATGACTTCCAGAACAGGATTACCGTACCACTCTGGCGCGGATCTCACTCTGGTTGATTTACGAGGTTCAGTAGTATCTTGTTCTGAAGTTTCATGATCATTATCATTAGCTTCCTCACTAATTGGTGTAGGTGTCACAGAAACAGGTTTCTATGATGTACTACTTTCCAATAAGGGAGTAGGTACAGTTACCTCGTCAAGTTCTACTTTCCTCCCACTCACTTCTTTCGAGAGAAACTCCTTCTCCAGAAAATTTCCGAATTTAGCAACAAAAGTCTTGCCTTCGGATATGTGATAGAAGGTGTATCCAATTGTTTCCTTTGGATATCCTATGAAGACACATTTCTCCGATTTGGGTTCGAGCTTATCAGGTTGAAGCTTTTTCACATAAGCATCGCAGCCCCAAACTTTCAGAAACGACAACTTTGGTTTCTTGCCAAACCACAGTTCATAAGGCGTCGTCTCAACGGATTTTGATGGTGCCCTATTTAACGTGAAAGCGGCCGTCTCTAGAGCGTATCCCCAAAACGATAGCGGTAAATCAGTAAGAGACATCATAGATCGCACCATATCTAGTAAAGTACGATTACGACGTTCGGACACACCATTACGCTGTGGTGTTCTGGGTGGCGTGAGTTGCGAAACTATTCCACATTGTTTCAAATGTACACCAAACTCGTAACTCAAATATTCTCCTCCACGATCAGATCGTAGAAACTTTATTTTCTTGTTACGATGATTTTCAACTTCACTCTGAAATTCTTTGAACTTTTCAAACGTTTCAGACTTATGTTTCATTAAGTAGATATACCCATATCTGCTTAAGTCATCTGTGAAGGTGAGAAAATAACGATATCCGCCACGAGCTTCAATATTCATCGGACCACATACATCTGTATGTATGATTTCCAACAAATCTGTTGCTCTCTCCATAGTACCGGAGAACGGTGTTTTAGTCATCTTGCCCATGAGGCACGGTTCGCAAGTACCAAGTGATTCATAATCAAGTGGTTCCAAAAGTCCATCAGTATGGAGTTTCTTCATGCGCTTTACACCGATATGACCTAAACGGCAGTGCCACAAATAAGTTGCACTATCATTATCAACTCTGCATCTTTTGGCTTCAACACTATGAATATGTGTGTCACTACTATCGAGATTCAACAAAAATAGACCACTCTTTAAGGGTGCATGACCATAAAAGATATTATTCGTATAAATAGAACAACCATTATTCTCAGATTTAAATGAATAACCGTCTCGCATCAAACAAGATCCAGATATAATGTTCATGCTTAACGCTGGCACCAAATAACAATTATTTAGGTCTAATATTAATCCCGAAGGTAGATGTAGAGGTAGCATGCCGACTGCGATCACATCGACTTTGGAACCGTTTCCCACGCGCATCGTCACCTCGTCCTTAGCCAATCTTCGCTTAATCCGTAGTCCCTGTTTCGAGTTGCAAATATTAGCAACAAAACCAGTATCAAATACCCAGATGCTACTGCGAGCATTAGTAAGGTACACATCAATAACATGTATATCACATATACCTTTGTTCACCTTGCCATCCTTCTTATCCTCCAAATACTTGGGGCAGTTCCGCTTCCAGTGACCAGTCTGCTTGCAGTAGAAGCACTCAGTTTCAGGCTTAGGTCCAGGTTTGGGTTTCTTCTCTTGAGTAGCAACTTGCTTGCCGTTCTTTTTGAAGTTCCTCTTCTTCTTCCCTTTGCCCTTTTTCTTGAAACTAGTGGTCTTGTTGACCATCAACACTTGATGCTCCTTCTTGATTTCTACCTCCGCAGCTTTCAGCATTGCGAAGAGCTCGGGAATAGTCTTATTCATCCCTTGCATATTATAGTTCAACACGAAGCTCTTGTAGCTTGGTGGTAGTGATTGGAGAATTCTGTCAATGACGCAATCATCTGGAAGATTAACTCCCAATTGAATCAAGTGATTATTATACCCAGACATTTTGAGTATATGCTCACTGACAAAACTGTTCTCCTCCAGCTTGCAGCTATAGAACTTATTGGAGACTTCATATCTCTCAATCCGGGCATTTGCTTGAAATATTAACTTCAACTCCTGGAACATCTCATATGCTCCATGACGTTCAAAACGTCATTGAAGTCCCGATTCTAAGCCGTAAAGCATGGCACACTGAACTATCGAGTAGTCATCAGCTTTGCTCTGCCAGACGTTAATAACATCTGGTGTTGCTCCAGCAGCAGGCCTGGCACCCAGCGGTGCTTCCAGGACGTAATTCTTCTATGCAGCAATGAGGATAATCCTCAAGTTACGGACCCAGTCCGTGTAATTGCTACCATCATCTTTCAACTTTGCTTTCTCAAGGAACGCATTAAAATTCAACGGAACAATAGCACAAGCCATCTATATACAATCAAGCATAAACAAGCAAGATACTATCAGGTACTAAGTTTCATGATAAATTTAGGTTCAATTAATTTACTTAAAGAACTCCCACTTAGATAGACATCCCTCTAATCCTCTAAGTGATTACGTGATCCAAATCAACTAAACCATGTCCGATCATCACGTGAGATGGAGTAGTTTCATTGGTGAACATCACTATGTTGATCATATCTACTATATGATTCACGCTCGACCTTTCGGTCTCCGTGTTCCGAGGCCATATCTGTATATGCTTGGCTTGTCAAGTATAACCTGAGTATTCCGCGTGTGCAACTGTTTTGCACCCATTGTATTTGAACATAGAGCCTATCACACCTGATCATCACGTGGTGTCTCAGCACGAAGAACTTTCGCAACGGTGCATACTCAGGGAGAACACTTCTTGATAATTAGTGAGAGATCATCTTATAATGCTACCGTCAATCAAAGCAAGATAAGATGCATAAAAGATAAACATCACATGCAATCAATATAAGTGATATGATATGGCCATCATCATCTTGTGCTTGTGATCTCCATCTTCGAAGCACCGTCGTGATCACCATCGTCACCGGCGCGACACCTTGATCTCCATCGTAGCATCGTTGTCATCTCGCCAATCTTATGCTTCCACGACTATCGCTACCGCTTAGTGATAAAGTAAAGCATTACAGCGCGATTGCATTGCATACAATAAAGCGACAACCATATGGCTCCTGCCAGTTGCCGATAACTCGGTTACAAAACATGATCATCTCATACAATAAAATTTAGCATCATGTCTTGACCATATCACATCACAACATGCCCTGCAAAAACAAGTTAGACGTCCTCTACTTTGTTGTTGCAAGTTTTACATGGCTGCTACGGGCTTAAGCAAGAACCAATCTTACCTACGCATCAAAACCACAACGATAGTTTGTCAAGTTGGTGCTGTTTTAACCTTCGCAAGGACCGGGCGTAGCCACACTCGGTTCAACTAAAGTTGGAGAAACTGTCACCCACAAGCCACCTATGTGCAAAGCACGTCGGGAGAACCGGTCTCGCATAAGCGTACGCGTAATGTCGGTCCGGGCCGCTTCGTCCAGCAATACCGCCGAACCAAAGTATGACATGCTGGTAAGCAGTATGACTTATATCGCCCACAACTCACTTGTGTTCTACTCGTGCATATAACATCAACATATAAAACCTAGGCTCGGATGCCACTGTTGGGGAACGTAGTAATTTCAAAAAAATTCCTACGCGCATGCAAGATCATGGTGATGCATAGCAACGAGAGGGGAGAGTGTGATCTACGTACCCTTGTAGATCGACAACGGAAGCGTTAGCACAACGTGGTTGATGTAGTCGTACGTCTTCACGGCCCGACCGATCAAGCACCGAAACTACGGCACCTCCGAGTGTTAGCACACGTTCAGCTCGATGACGATCCCCGGACTCCGATCCAGCAAAGTGTCGGGGAAGAGTTCCGTCAGCACGACGGCGTGGTGACGATCTTGATGTACTACCGTCGCAGGGCTTCGCCTAAGCACCGCTACAATATTATCGAGGACTATGGTGGAAGGGGGCACCGCACACGGCTAAGAATATGATCACGTGGATCAACTTGTGTCTAGGGGTGCCCCCTGCCCCCGTATATATAGGACTCCTACTAGGAGGGGGAAAGAAGTGGGGAGGGAGAGGGAAAGGGGGGGCGCCGCCCCCCTCTCCTAGTCCAATTCGGACTAGGGGGGAGGAGGCGCGTGGCCCACCTCTGGCTGCCCCTCTCTCTCTCCACTAAGGCCCATATGGCCCATTACTTCTCCCGGGGGGGGGGGGTTCCGGTAACCCTCCGGCTCTCCGGTTTTCTCCGAAATCACCCGGAACACTTTCGGTGTCCGAATATAGCCGTCCAATATATCAATCTTTATGTCTCGACCATTTTGAGACTCCTCGTAATGTCCATGATCACATCCGAGACTCCGAACTAACTTCGGTACATCAAAACTCATAAACTCATAATATAACTGTCATCGAAACCTTAAGCGTGCGGACCCTACGGGTTCGAGAACAATGTAGACATGACCGAGACACGTCTCCGGTCAATAACCAATAGCGGAACCTGGATGCTCATATTGGCTCCTACATATTCTACGAAGATCTTTATCGGTCAGACCGCATAACAACATACTTTCTTCCCTTTGTCATCGGTATGTTACTTGCCTGAGATTCGATTGTCGGTATCCCATACCTAGTTCAATCTCGTTACCGGCAAGTCTCTTTACTCGTTCCGTAATACATCATCTCGCAACTAACTCATTAGTTGCAATGCTTGCAAGGCTTATGTGATGTGCATTACCGAGAGGGCCCAGAGATACCTCTCCGACAATCGGAGTGACAAATCCTAATCTCGAAATACGCCAACCCAACATGTACCTTTGGAGACACCTGTAGAGCACCTTTATAATCACCCATTTACGTTGTGACGTTTGGTAGCACACAAAGTGTTCCTCCGGCAAACGGGAGTTGCATAATCTCATAGTCATAGGAACATGTATAAGTCATGAAGAAAGCAATAGCAACATACTAAACGATCGGGTGCTAAGCTAATGGAATGGGTCATGTCAATCAGATCATTCACCTAATGATGTGATCCCGTTAATCAAATAACAACTCCTTGTTCATGGTTAGGAAACATAACCATCTTTGATTAACGAGCTAGTCAAGTAGAGGCATACTAGTGACACTCTGTTTGTCTATGTATTCACACATGTATTATGTTTCCGGTTAATACAATTCTAGCATGAATAATAAACATTTATCATGATATAAGGAAATAAATAATAACTTTATCATTGCCTCTAGGGCATATTTCCTTCAATCCCTTCCTCTTTGGGGAAAACCAACGCAAGCTCAAGACGTAGCAAGAAGGATTTCTGGCGCCGTTGCCGGGGAGTCTATGCAAAAAGTCAATATACCAAGTACCCATCACAATCCCTATCTCTCGCATTACATTATTTGCCATTTGCCTCTCATTTTCCTCTCCCCCAATTCACCCTTGCCGTTTTATTCGTCCTCCCTCTCCATTTGCCTTTTTGTTTGCTTGTGTGCCTGCTTGTCGTTATGTCTGAAACTGGGGAAGTTATCGCCAATTTGGGCGAAAACAATATCATGGAAAATTATGATACTCCTGCTAAAGAACCTACCATCTTTCATACAAAAAAAATTCCGTGTTGGTAGTGGTAATATTATTGGAAAAGGAGTTATTCAAGATTTCTTTACTTGTGCCGGTGCTTTACCTTCTATGGGTAGTTCTATCCTTCACATAACTAGTTTTCTTGCGGACGCTATTGCCATGCTTGTAGTTGAACTTGAAAGACAATTCATGCACATGCATCCTTCTATACAAAGGATTTTTCTGGAATTTTCCAATATTGAGCA